>NW_015150738.1:795349-839231 GCF_000732505.1 Cyprinodon variegatus
ATAGCTTTCATAATGTAAAACAAATTAATGGTCAAACAGAGTTTCTATTTTCCTCTTTTTATATATAGACACCATTAACAGTAGTCTGCAATGAGTGTTTCTTTCACTGAATTAGCTTTTTTCCGCTTTAGCATTGCTCTTTGACTTACTGAAAAACACTGAGCATCGATTTGATGCTTATCTTTTAGTTGTTTTGTGTCTTTGGCAAATAGGAGGGATTTTCATGCTGTGTTAGGGGTTAGATGGATTTGTTTTATAAAATAAGGAGTAATGGGTGCTTTTTTGTCCCTGTTGAAGCATTATTGCAGTGATGAAGAAAAGGTTTAAAATATCACAATATGTATTTATATTTATATGTTTATGTGCAGCATGACATCCAAACTGTATTGTGATACAAATGTTATGCCTAAACTTAACCCGAATTATGTAACAAGATTTAATTTCTAAGTTTTGGGGTTTTCTTTTTGTTTTGTTTTTTACATTTTATTTCACATTTCAATCTTTCAGGTGTGTCTTGAAATGATGCTGTTATACTTTTAGGAGAAAATGTAAAAACAAATGAAATAAGAAACCTAACAGATACAATAGGCTCTCGCAGCCTTCGCTGCTCGGGCCTAAAAATAGAAGTATAGCTTAGGGCTATAAGGTCAAAATGGAACACACCCTAAATAAAAAAGGACACTTCTAGATATTTGTTGTCAGCATATCCATTTTTTTTTTTTTTTTTAACCTAACATTTCTATTCGATTACTCCAGCTGTTCTGCAAGTAAAAATGTACTTCCTAGAAAACTGTGGTGAGGTTCCTGATGATGGGATGACTCAGCCTCATGTTCACCACCTTAAAGCAAGAATGCTGTGAGGCGGGAATTAGGAGGCATACCTTAGTAACCACTGTTTGTTTTCAGGTGAAATGATTCACCAATAGACATTGTGGTCCCGAGCTTGAACATCAGTTTAGGAGTTATTGTTTTACTGACTCAGACTGTTGTTTCCATTCTGTTTTTCTTATCCGTGAGCATAACCTGCTCTACCTTAGATGCTCTCATTACCCAGCAGAATACCAACCTTTAAACACCTTGAAATGTGCGCAAACGGACCTCAATCTGACGCGTCTGGTTTCCCCTCAAATTGGTTTCATCTTGGTTATTTAACTTTTAGGAGAAGATCGACGGGGGGCGTAGCTGTTGTGTAACTGTCCATCAGTGTGGCTTTTAAGCTTTTCAAGATGTTTAAGCAGCACTTACTATTAAATACTCTTTTAGTGAACAACAGCTGAAGTTGAAAGTTGAAGCTGAAGTAAAAAAAAAAAAGAAATAAACTTTTCCATGGTTTAAGTGTGGCATAGATGCGGATAAGATAATATTTGAAGCAGGGGGAATAATGGTTAACAAATGAACGGCTGTTAAGTAGAAGGAAGATTTAGAAACAGGTTAAGGATGGCTCTGTGGGTGTGTAGCCATTAGCTTAGGCTCAGCCTGCTCTCCGTCTCTGGGAGTAGAGCTGTTTAGGTTATGTCTCTTGCACCCGCTGCACCCCCCTCTCGTTTTCCACAGCAAACGATAAAGTGATAATAGACCCAGTGGACTGAGTAAGACTCTGGGGAGAGAAATCAGAAGCTAATCTAATATCAGACTCGAGCCGTGCTTGTGGCCCTCAGGAAGGACGTCTGGTGCAGGTTTGTTTTCTGTTGCAGCTCATTTCTGCAAACACAGCCTCTGTTTTTCTCATGCAAGCTTATTTTCTTGGGCCTGCTCTGCCTTTCCGACCATACATTGTTCAGTAGTATAGAGCAGCGTCGATGCTTTCAGCCGAGGACTCAATGTTCCTCTAAAGTAGTTGTTTTTTCCTTTTTTTTTTAGTTTTTTTTTTTCGAGCCACAGCTGATAGGCTTTGCAGACCACTCTAATGAAAAACAACAGCTCTGTTTCCAAATCCAGCCTGACACAGAACGCCTGAGGGGTGGTATGTCTCTCCAATAGAAGTTATCTGTTTAAAAAGTTACGACTCGCATTGAATGATTGATTGATTCCTCTTTAAACCTCACGACTCTCCTCACTTTTTTTGGTTTCTTCATTTTAGAAATCTAGCTGACTCGTTTTACTGAGAGATTAACTCGGCCATTCTGGCTGCAGGTATTGTTGGGTTTGATGACGACTTGCAGCCTAAGAAACCTTAAAAAAAGGAAATCTGTAGCTGCTTTGATTATTTTTAATTGTTCAAATTGTCCTAAAAAAAAAAAAGCTTTAAAGGTTTTATTCACATTTCAAATTGGGATGATAAACCTGTCGGATGATTAACGGATTATTTCCAAAGTCTGTTATTTATTTTTGAGCCAGAAGTTAGGCTAAAATTTCCCCCAAAAAACATTGAAAATATTTAATTTGAAGACATTTACTGTCAGACGTGTGTTCTGCGTATTTTTTTTTTCTTTTTCCTGACATCAGCTCTGTTGTGTCGTGCAGAGACTGGCTGCTGGAGTGAACCAGTTTGCCTACACCTGCATACAGGACCATCCAATCTGGACCAACCAGCAGTTCTGGGAAACCACTTTCTACAGTGAAGTCCAGGGTCAGATCCGGACACTCTATTTAAACACCCCAGAAGAAAAGAGAGCCATCACCACCATCCCCAAGGTAAGCACGATATCTCAGCTGAGTCTTGCTTTCTAAATTCACACTAATGGTGAAGTAGAGTAAATTGAAACTCAAGGAACACAGCTGACTTAACTCTGACCTCAGCAGGATGTGGACCCCCCGTACCCTGCAGGTAAAGACGAAGAACAGACAGCCATGGACCTGGCTGCCGAGCAGCTGCGCCTCTGGCCCAGTCTAAGTAAGGAAAAGCAGCAGGAGCTGGTAAAGAACGAGGAGAACACCGTGTTTAGCCAGGCCATCCACTACGCCAACCTCATGGTTTACCTGTTGGTTCCTCTGGACACCAGCAAGAACAAACTGCTGCGCAACGCACCGGTCACCGACTGGGAGAGCGGCAGCAACAGCATTGTGACAAACAGGTCAGGATTTCATCCTTTGGAGGATTTCTTCCATTTTTGCTTTACAGTGAAATATTCCAGATAGTTAACCTGATTCTACGTAGAATCAGACAACCAGATTAAAAACAAAAATAGGTTTTAGTATAATATTTTTACATGAAGCAGACTTATTTCTCTGAGCTGGCATGCAATGCATAGTGAAGATACTACATCATCTTACCCTCTCAGCATCTGGGCGACTCCTGAAATAGATGTAAAACGATGAAATCCAAGGGAGTGTTGGCCTAGTGGTTAGAGCAGTGCACTTGTGCTCTAAAAAGGTTGCAAGTAACCCGGTTCAATCCTTTCAGCCTCCACTCTGGGTTCCTAAACTAAAACCCTTAACCCCCACTCTGCTCCACACAATGGCAGTCCACTGCTTCCAAAGGGAATGGTTCAAAATGCAGAGAATGAATTTCCCCATTGTGGGACAATAAAGTGATTTAAAACAGAAGCAAGTCCACATCTGACTGAAATACAACAAAAGGAAGGTTTTTAGGCGGCCTAGTCAAAGTCCATACATACAGTAAATTCAACCAAAAGGCTTTTGCATAACCTCAAACAGGCTGTTCATAAGGCTGGTTTTCTGTTGTTTTTTTCCCTATGAAACCAAATTGGATTCTTAGAGCGTTTGCAGCATTGCATTGTGGTAGCTTTATTCTTTTTATAAAACATGACCAAGTTGGAGCTTCAGTTCAGCTTGTTTTAGAGAATTTAAGGTAAAGCAATCAGCCTCAGCTGTAGGTAGCTTTTTAGTTCAGAGGATGTGAGTTTCTCTGTGACAAAGTGATGAAACGTCTGTGGGTGGATGTGGCCTAACTCACAGTCTACATGATACCTTCTGTTCAGGCCAAACAGGCGGCTGTATTTTATTTTATTTGTTTCCGACTTCGATCCATCATGTCAGCCTCTGTTGCTGCTGCATAAAACAGAACACGTCTTTTTTTCATCCACCTTCAGAATTTTTTTGGATGGTCCACCCTTGCATTTTATGGAGGATGTAATTTTTGATTTCAACAAGCGTGAGACAATGTTTTGGTTTTATTTTGTGCTGTTTATTTTTGGAAATGACAGAAGTGTTGCAGCTAAAGGTTTACTTATGTGGAAAATATTTGAAATGTTTTGTCTTCGATTTCTTTTTTTTTTTAATTCCCAGACTTGTTTATTTCTCCCAGGGAACATTTCGATTTCCCCATTCTGTATCTGTCCAAAGGAAAAGGTTGCATCACTTTTTCATGTGAAAGAATCTCCTGGAATAATTCAGTTAGAACTATAAATCCTGCCATCATCACTTCGCTCATGGCATGCTGAACAACACTCGGCCATTCACTGCTCTTTATCCAGAGTGCATGTTATATGTGAAGCCTGTCGGTGCATGGCCCCCTTCCCTCTAAAGCCGCGGTTTGACCTTTGAACATAATTTCTGCAGCATCGCTGGTAGCATGGCGGAGAGCTTCGATACAGAGAGTGGGTTTGAGGACTCTGAGAGCAGCGACACTGCAAACTCTGTGGTCAGATTCGTTGCTCGATTCATCGACAAGGTGTGCACAGAGAGCGGAGTCACCCAGGAGCACATCAAGAGCCTGCACTGCATGATCCCAGGTGCAGCCTTCACACACTCAGTCACTGCTCAGATTCCCTCTGCTTTATACTCAGTACCTCTAGGATGCCTGCATCCACAGACATGAATGAGCCCATTGCCTCCTACATGTCAAACGGACATGTCAGAAAGTGGACATGTGGGCTGGTTGTGTGTGTGTGGTGGTAACTGATCCCCGTGTCTGACCCACAGGAATCGTAGCAATGCAGATGGAGGCTTTAGAGGCAGTTCACAGGGAGAGCAGGAGATTGCCCCCGATTCAGAAGGTGAGTGTGATGCTCTACATCCAGCTGTGTGGAAATGTTTGTGTGGAGGGCCTTTATAATTAAAGAAAAAATAAGAATTAAAATGTCAAACTAAAAAGGATCAATTAGAAATATTTTGCAGATAGTGTCAGGTGACTGTAAAACACTTTAGCCATGCAGTTTCCAGGTCGTGTGACCCATACCATGATGGTTTACCACCGTGCTTCACTAGGGCTTATGTGAATTAGATTTTAGTATTAGGACTAGTTCTGGGAAATTAATTTTATTTTCATAATAACTATGAAGGCACATTTGTGTCTTTATTATTCAGTTAAAAATAAGGTAGCTTCAATCAAAAAATATGTATTTGTATGTACGTTCACACTGCAGCCTGAAGTGACCCAAGTCTGATTTTTTATTTTTTTGCCCCACATGCGACCTGGATCTGATCTTTTCATGGCAGTTTGAACAACACAGATCCGATCTTTTCCAATCCGACCCAGGCCACTTGGCTATTTGGTCCTGGATCCGATACGAATCTGATTTTTTTTCAAATGTGACCTGTGTCTAAATGGCCAGGTCGCATTCATCCGATCTAAACGCCATTAGAAGCCGACATAGGTCACTATTCTGGGTCTTGTTATAAAGAAACGGCAAGAAAAACAACAACAATGGCAGACAATAATGCGGAGAGCAGTATTTATGTTTAACCATCTTGAAAAGATTGTGTATTTATGGTTGGAAAAGATCGCTAGATGCACTCCGGCACTACCATCCATCTTTACTTCTGTAAACACAGTACACGCTGGCCTGTGATGTCATTGTGTCCTCTACTGCGCATGCGGTACACTTGCATTGTAGGACTGCACTTCCACAGGAGATCATGCAAGTCGCATATATTTTAAAATGTGAACAGCAACGCAAAAAAATCGGAATTGAGCATCAAGGCCTGCAGTGTGAACGTAGCCCACGATCGAAGATCTTTTTTGTGTTTGGGCCTTACATGGGTAGGAGATTTGTGTCTTAATCATTCAATTCCAAAAAGTTTTCTCAATCATAAAAATATTTTCAACCGAAAAAAAAAATATTATTTTTTTTTTAAATGAATTAAGTTTTGAAGCCTGGAGTAAAATGTCTTCATGCTTATGGTTATTACAAAGGCATTTTGAAATAAAATCACAATATTTGTTGAAAATAACCAATATTTTAGCCCTAAAAAAAGAGATTTGTCTGGTGTTGGTCAGGTTTTGTCTTATTGTAAAAATGTTAAGGTTTATCATCCTGTAGAGTCTGTCCTGATTTGGCATTAACTGGCTAGAAGGTGCAATCCTTGGGAGATCTGTTGTCCTGGCTGTGATAAAATCTTGTTCCTTGGGAAGGACATACCGTCTTAAATGCTACCAGATAGATGGGCAGCAGCAGTTGTTCCCCTCCGATCTGCATCGGCATTGTTATCTTTAGAAAGGATTTTACTGGCGTCACGACTATTGGTGCGTTTCATGCCTGCGATTGCTAAATTTATTCTGGTTTGCAGAGCACCAGTCTCATCCAGTTTTTGTTTTGTTTTTCCGGTCATCGTTGCACTTTATGTTTTGACTTGTGGATCCAGCTGTGCCCTACATCAGCCAGTTCTCTACAAATCACAGAATACGCTCGTAAAAATACGTAATACTATTACTGTCTAGGGAGCGGCTTGGAAACCAAGATGCACGTTCTGCTGGCCGCTCACGTGTCGGTGTGAGACCCAGCTTCCATTCTGGATATTTACAATTGCCAGAAAGCATGAAACAACAGACTCAATATTCAGGATTAGTCTGAATAAGTGGTGTTACAGCATTAAGAAGCTGTACTAGGTCACAGGGCTTGCAGATGTAATGAAGTACACAGGTCTCCCCTCTCTGTCCTGATTTCTATTCAAGGACAGAGGCTATAATTATCTCTGCGCCAGAGTTCAGCTCCTTTAGGTGGGCTGTGGCCTTAATGGGAAACCCTCTGATTGATTGGTTCCTCTTCCATTTTTTTTTATTTTTTTTTTATTGTCGACCAACATAATATTTATTTGGCAGCTCTGTGGGTCAAAAGGGCGTGAAGCAGAGAAGGATGCAGACATGAAATTAAAGAAACTCATTTCTTTTGCAACTTTTCAATGCACGTTTTCTCCAACAATGGTGCAATGTTAGGTTAGGTTCTAGAGTGAAATATTTTCAAAACCCAACCCCTTATTTGGGTCTTGTAGAGGGGAATCATGAAATCTTTCTCATGGGGGAAGCCCTGATACACAGTATGACTGAAATCAGTGGAAATGAATGCAAACAATGAATGCACATTGGCACAACATAAGAAGCAGCCTGCATCTTATGTTGTGCTGAATGGATTAATGAAGCAGCAAATTATAGACATATTGGCCAAAACCAATACAAGAAAAAAAAAACTTTAATGCCAGCCATCTAGCTCCAATCATCTTTCTTCTGCCTGCCTGTCAGAGTCGCGAGGAGCTGGTGCCGATCAGCAGTCTAAAGGCCCTGGACGGGTCAGCAGTCCATCACAGAGCAACTGATGGACAGACAGCCTAGGGGCAATTTAGAGGTGTCAATCAACCTGATGGTCATGTTTTGAACTGTGGGAGGGAGCCGAAGTATATGGCGAGAACCAATGCATGCAGAGGGAGAACTCCTCACAGATAATTAAAGTAGGGAGTGCCATGGGCCTACCAGTTCCAGGCTGTTTGGTTTGGATTAGTCAAAACCAACAGTGAGAGCCATTTCCACAAATGAAAAAAGTGAAACCTAACATAGAAAAGGTCACAGGAAACCAAAAAGCACTGCTGACCTAACCCCTTTAACATCTCTATGGCATCTATGGGGGAGTTGTGAAGCCAAAAAGAACACAAAGACCATCTCACCTTTGTACAAAGTATTGCTGCCAAGGTTTTAATAACCAGTTATTAGCTTTAGAAGACATTTAATTTGAGAACCTGGATGGTTTTACTATTTCTTTCCTCCAATAAATGCAATCGTTTTAAAATTCATAGAGTAAATATTTTTGCTAATTTAAAACATTAAAGTAAGGGATGATAAAAATGGCCTTTCATTCCTTGCTTCTTGTGCATACATTTTTTTAGACCTTATGGACATAAAAGCTCCATTAAATATATCTTGTAACTGAGAAAGCTATTATTTAGAAAGAATAGGTCAGGTCATGCATGATGATTATTCCATGTGGAAAGTATTTTGATAAGAATTCTTACAGCGACTGTGATTGCTGACACATAAGCTGAAATTTAAATTATGACCATTTTCATTTTTTAGATTTAAAGCAACCAAAAAAAAAAAGAAGAAAATGTCAAACGTTTCAGTTGCATTGAAATTGAAATCTTCTGATATAATTACAGAGGTCTGGATGGAATCACCTCAAGTTATTCTGCATGTGCAAAATGCATCATATCAGCTGTCCAGATGGTGAAAACATAATATGAAAATCAATAGCTCAGCACAGTAAATGAGACAAACAACCTTTTTTGCCGAAATTGAAAAGGGAAATTATTCTCAACAGAGGCTTGCAAATTGTTTGTTTTTCTTGGATGTTTTTGGATCCTTTCAAAATGCTGTGGTGGGTTATTTTTTTGTTGTTGATTATGTGCACGTAAGGTTTAATCCTTTCCAAAAAGGCCATATGGTGCTCTGATTAGACTTTATGATGATGAATTTATTTCCTAAATCTGATTCTGTGACGCAAATCTTGCTGCCGAGCTCTCTGCTGTTAGCTCTCTCTTGTCAATGAAAAATGCCGGAGCTGAAGCTGCGGACGTGCCTTTAAACAGGTAAAGCATGAGCCTGTTCTTCTGCATAATGTTTTTATTTTCTTTCCTCAGCCAAAGATTCTCCGTCCAGCTCTGCTTCCTGGGGAGGAGGTGGTGTCAGAAGGACTGCGGGTGCTGCTGGACCCTGATGGCAGGGAAGAGGCCACGGGAGGGCTCCTTGGGGGCCCCCACATCCTACCAGCAGAGGGGGCTCTGTTCCTCACCACATACCGCATTATCTTCAAAGGCATTCCCCATGATCCATTAGGTATATACTGAACCTCAGCAGAATAGATCTCTGATTCAAGGTTTGTCACTCATTCTGAGGCTGATCTTTGCGTCTGTGTGCAGTGGGGGAGCAGGCGGTCATCAGGGCGTTCCCCGTGTCCACAATGACCAAAGAGAAGAAAATCAGCATCCAGAACCAGCTTCAGCAAAACATGCAGGAAGGCCTGCAGCTCCGCTCCGCATCATTTCAGGTAAACATGCTCCCCAGGCCGTTGGTAGGTTAGAGTTAAACCGTTAATCTGTAGGATATGAGGTGATCTAACCCACTGGGGGTAATACCATTCAGTGTTGTTCAGACAGTTTCTGAAAACTATCAGACTCTTCTTGTTTTTTATGCAATTGTCCACATCTGCATTTACAATTAATGGCACCCACACGGTAAATAATCTTAATAAGTCATCTTTTTCTTAAGATAAGTGTATTTCTTCTTGAATTGAGGTGAGTGAGTCACTTTGCCAGTGGAACATAATTTACATTTGAAATAAGATAAATCAGGTGTATGTAATCTAATTATCTTATTTTAAGAGTAAAAATATTCATTCCATTGGCAAATCTTGTCATTTATCTGCTCAAATTAAGAGTAAATGCACATAATTTGAGAAATTTTTACTTATTTCTAGATCGTTTTAGCAGTGCAAAAATAGATGCTTGCATTGAAGTCAATTCAGATTGCAGTAAATGTCGCAGTCATTTCCAGTCTTCCTGCTGATGAAGGTTCTCAGTCATCCAGGTCATAGTCATTCCATAGAAATTCAAAAAATATCCACTGGACTTGGTTTCCAAGATTTGAAGACGTTTTGCCACCTCTCCAGGAAGCTTTCTCAATTTGAATTGAGAAAGCTTCCTAGTGTGATTTTAGGAATCATCAGGTTTTATTTTAAATACTTCCTATTTACTCATTTAAGGTTCCTCAAGCCTCTGGAGATTAAAAAAGCCTATAGCATCACAAATTCTCCATCATACTTTGGAGTCTGCAGGAGCCGCTTTGCACCTGTTTATGTTTGGCTTCAGAGTAAACTCCCCTAACAGGTTTATTCCAGAAATCTTAGTTTATTCTGTGCAAAGGAAACAGTCAAGGTTTGAGGTCTGTTTTTTTTTTTACTATCCTTTCACTGTCTGTTCAGTTTTAAACCTGAAATGAAAAGCCCTGTCACTTTCAACTTGTGTTGTAGTATAGATCACACAAACCAGTACTCCCAGTACTCTTTGGTGTCGGTTGGTGTGGTCCTGACTACAACAAAACTTTCAGCTTTTGTCAGACATCCTATTGTCTCCATTTCCTGTGTAATCTGTAAATAGTTTTCATATTTATTTATTTCATAGCCTCTTACAATTACTCTGTGTTTATATATAACATTTGTATTCCATACATACATAGATCACATGTAAATAAATATTTATATCCTGTATAGCACTTCTGGATAGATGCAAACTACATTTTTTTTGCTTTGTACTTGTGACAGTGTAATGACAATAAAGTTGAATTCTGTTCTATTTACAGTTTAGCCATAATTGAAGGTCATATTATTTTGTCTTTCAATTATAAAGAGTAGTGAAACGAGACAGGCCTTAAAAAGCACACATTAGAAAAGAAAAACCATAACATTTTTTTTCATATCAAATGATGGTGGTGCCAGTGGGGGTTTTTTTGTGTTTGTGTTTTTTCATTGATTTCCCTGTAATGCAGTTTATTAAATGTTGGGGTTTTTAAGTTTCAGAGAAGCAGTGTCAGACTAGGTCAGGGATCTGCAACCTGCGGCATGTTGTTCTTTGGACCCTCTACACTGGCTCTTAATAGGGACAAAAATTATATAATGAACTAACTAATGTATTCTCATATTAAATACCAGTCTGAGAAGCTTTATTCTTTTTGTAAAGAATATATGAATTGAATTTTCACAATAGAATGACATCAAAAGAACCAGAAGTATGTTTTTAGAGCTATTTTACTTTTATCTCTTATGTGTTTTTTTATTATCATTATTTTTAGCTTTATATGAAATAATACCCTATAGAAGAAAATCCTTGCATAATTTTAATGAATTATCTCGTGTTTTTCCTTATTTTAAAAGCTAAAAATTTAAATCAACTCATAGTTGTTTAAGATTTCCACAGATTTCCTATGGCAGATATTTAACAATGATAATAGGTTGTGTTTTATGAAAAGGTCATACAGTATTTTGCAGCTCTAAATGAATAAACTTATATTTAGCCATACTCAGTGAAATAATAATTATAATTGTAATAACTGAACTTAATTAATCTCACATTGGAGAAATGTACCTCTGCATTTTAACCCATCCCCTTGGGGAGCAGTGGCCTGCCATTGTGTGGCGCCCGTAGAGCAGTGTGGGGTTAAGGGTCTTGCTCAGCAACCCAGAGTGGAGGCTGTGGGGATCAAACCGAGTACTTACAACCTTCTCAGAGCACAAGCACACGGCTGTTACTACTCCCCCCTGGCTCTTTGGATTTAAAGGTTGCAGACCGCTGAACTACAGTAGGTGTTTTCATAGTTTGGACAATGGAGAAATAAATCTCTAGAAATCCCCAAAAATAGGTTGTATATTATTAGGAGCCCAACAGAAGGCCCTTCCTTAACATCACCATACCATAGAAGAGAACATTTATTTATCCCCTCTTTAATTGGACATTTGTCTTGATCAGCTTTCAGCACCAAGAAGTAGGGTTGATTAAAAAAGTTTAAAGAAGAAAACTACATTTTTTTCGACTCAAAGTAGAGCCTGCAGACCTCCATAGACCACCTATTGAGAATGACTGAAAGAGAGTCTTAAAGAAACACAAATGCCTAAGCTATTTGGGTCATACTGCATTCAATTATATAACAGCCAGTTTATAGCAGAGAGTATAAATTGTTATTATTAGAGTCAATGGTCGTTTTAATGCCAATATATTTTTTTGGCAGCCCCTCCATGTGCACATTCCTCCATCCTGTGTCCCCTGCTGTGCAGGGTTACTTCATCCTTCAGGATAGCAGAACCAGCTTTGTCACGCTTTGAGACCCTGACCTTAGACCCTCCCTGGCGCTGTGGTCAAACTGTTATCAGCTGTGTAATGGCTCCCAGGGTCATCTAACCTGAACCCCTCTGAGCTCAGGGATTAATTTTCTGGAAAAGATTCTACAATCTATGGGTTGTATGCAAACGCTCTCTGTGAATGCGTAAACTGAGGGGGAATCACAGCCTGATTGCGCTGATTTGAAAAGTTTTGCTTTGATCTCTTAGGAAAATTGCATTGTTAATGCCATGTTTTGCATTCCCCCCCAAAAAAAGAAAAAAAAAAAAAAAAGTTCAACATAAAATTTATGTTCAACCTTCAGGGGGGTATGAACATAAAACCCCTGTGGTCTAGGATATAACAAGCTTCTTAGAATCAAAGGGAGATGCTATTCTTGTGAAGCATGTTTTGGCACTTTTTAGTTGCTCTCTTGTAAAACTGTTTACGGTTCATTCCTGTCATTTTACTCAAGACTCTGAGCACGATCGCTCTGGCCGTGCACAATCTTGTTTCTCCACAGGTGCTGTTGAACCCAAACACAGACTCCTATTAAAGTCTAATGGTTTGTTTAAATGCCACTTTCCGGTAATGATGTTTCGGTCTGTTTGTTGCAGTTAATAAAAGTAGCTTTTGATGAGGAGGTCAGCTCGGAGATGGTGGAGATCTTCAGGAAGCACCTGCAGAGAATCCGCTACCCACAGTCCATCTTCAGCTCCTTCGCTTTTGCAGCAGGACAAACAGCTCCTCAGCTGAACCTTCCCAAACCCAAAGAGAGAAACACTGGCTTTAGGTCTGCCAATGCCCACTAATGCCCTGAGGCCAAACTGTTTTTTTAAACCAAATCACATGTGGAAGGAAATATCACCTTAAATAGATGCTTTGTTTTCCCTACAGAACACTGTCTAAAACTATTGTTAAAGGAGCGAAGAGAGCAGGAAAGATCACCATGGGCCGCGGTAGTCAGAGCTCACTGAAGAAGATGGACAGAGGCAGCCGGACGACCTGGCATGAAGACGATGACATTTCAAGTGAGAGGAAAAATGTTTCTACCTGTGAGAGTATCAACGTGGAGAGAAGGGGGGAAAAAAAAAAAAACATTTCTTGATGTAACTCAAATTTTTGTGTTTGATTTAGTATCTGATGATGGTGAACCACCACCCAGCAGCACGTTGAGAGCCTCGGAGAAGTCCACCATGGAGCAGCTGGTGGAGCAGTCCTGTTTCCGAGACTATCAGCGCCTGGGTCTGGGCACCATCACCATCAGCCTATCTCGTTCCAAAGCAGGCGAGCAGTTCAGGATCACAGCCGTAAACAGACTCTACTCTCTCTGCCGCAGGTACAGCAGCCCTCTGATTGCCTATGCCTCTTCATCTACAACTTAGCTGCTTTATTTCATCCCCACTCTAACTGCTTTTTCTTGTTCTCTTTGCAGCTACCCCGGGCTACTGGTTGTTCCTCAGGCCGTGCAGGACAGCAGTTTACACAAAGTGGCTCGCTGCTACAGGCACAACCGTCTGCCTGTTGTGTGTTGGAAACATCCACGGACCAGAGCTGTGTTAATGCGCTCAGGAGGCTTCCACAGCAAGAGTGTGGTGGGACTGTTCAAGTCCCAGAATACTTCCTCAGCATGTGGGTTTGCTTCCTAAGAGGCACTAAAAAAATATCCCTTAAAAAAATGCGTTTTTTGTTAGTGGATCACTTAGTTTGCTGTAACTTTAGCTTAGAGTGAAAAGAAATGTGATGAAAACATTTCCCTGGTTGGGAAAAAAAATGAAACTTCTGTTTAGTTATTAATTTTTCTGTTGTTTTTTTTTCTGTTTCAGCACCGGCTTCTTCCTCAGATTCATCCAGTAGTCTTGAACAGGAGAAATATCTTCAAGCCATCCTCGACTCCATCCCCATTTACTTCAAAACCAATGGCACCAACACCCTATCCAACCGCTCCCTCATCGGCCTTTCACCACGTAAGATATTATTTTGGTTATTTTGGCCCCACTTTTTTTTACATTTTGGGAGTTTTTCTGTTTTTGTTTTTTTTTTGTCAGTTGTTTGTGTTATTTCCCAGAAACGAAGAAAATTAAAAACAAGACAACATTGATATTGATTGGCTCTCCATGATTGGTCTAAATAGGTGTCACAAATTTCATTTAAAAGAATAAACCAAAATCTGACTAAATTTTTAAAAATCCAAGTTTAAGTCAGAGATTTCTTACCAATGTGAAAAAATCAAATATGGCTGCCTTGCATATAAGTTAATGTTAGTGCTTACCTGCACTCTATTTTCTGAACTATTGTTTAAAAACATTTTTCTACTGTACAATCTATTTTAGTTAAGGTGTTGCTGCCAAGCAAGAAAGCAGCATGATATTCAAAGCAACACATTATTAGTTTATGTCACTAATAATAGAAAGGATGGCTATTGAGAACCCCAATCAGCAAACTCCTCTGGTTTTTAAACCTGGAAGCTTGATTAAGTTCGGTTAACTTACCCCAGCGGCTGTTTCCATTTCTCACATGTTTGATATTTTGGTCAACTGTGCAGATTGTTCTTAAAATTATTGTGAGAAATTAGTGATAAGTGTCCTTAAAAAAACAGTGCGTTCTTAGTAAATGTAATCACAATCACTTATCTTGCAAATAATTGTGTCAAAACATTATGTAAACGTCACAACAAGCAGCATGAGAACCACCAGGGATATTTGTGCCTTAGTGTGAAAGCCAGGGATTTAGACAATATACCCGTTTATTTCTTTCACCTGCACAAATCAACTTAAGAAATTACACAATACACTGAAAATAATCTGATTTCTCTGTGCTTTGCTGCAAATATTTAAACACAGTCTGCTTTAAATGACCAACTCCAAACAATGCATTGACTCTGCTTATCTTTTAGATCTACTTTAGTGTTTATATCTTTTACACTCTGATCTTGTTATTGTTTTCAGACTTTATAATCCAGCCAGAGCAGTAAAGATGGATTTTCACAGAGTTTTACCGGTCAGCCCGCTTTGCACAGTAGCTGAAAACGGTCGTATGTAAATGGAGGACGGTTTATAATGTTATCAGTTAGCTCCTTATCTTGGGGGCATGGGAAAGGGCTGTTTAAAGCAAACAGATCAAAGGTCTCTGCCTCTACTGCCAGTAAGACAGCTCACACACCTTAAGGTTTCCTAACAGGACAGACTGAGTCGCATTATGACCTAAGCTTGTTTCCACTTCTCTTAAAAAGAAAGTAACCCACATAACTAAAGGCTGGAGGCTGCCTATGTAAGCAAGTTAGGATATCAAAACATATCAACAAAACCTTAGTTTTACATTTTGACATTAATAATAATATTTTGAAATTGCATGCTAACTTTTACAACTTTTTAAAGTCATAGTTTCTTTTCAGTTAAGTTTCTCTGGATGAAAAGATGTATTCTATTTAAAATCCAAAGGTAGCAAGAGTAACCAAAACTGTAGGAGTTGCACTACTTCATCACATTTTTATTCAAGTAAAAGTAAAATTAAGCATTGTAAGCTACATTACTAAATTTTCAGGACCTTCTAAAGGTCAGACTGCATACTACAGTGACATGAACTGCAGTTCCTCTCCCCTGGCTTCAGCCCTCTGTCAGCCTGGCGGACTTATCCAATCTTCTGCCGTTCTGCTTCAATCCAAGATCCAATCAAATCTACAGCCGCTCTACACTATGTGTATTTCCTGTTTGGTACCTTTCGAGCTTGTTTTTTTGTATGACCACCATTGCGGAAAACGACTCGTGAAATTGGACCAGCCAGAAGAGTAAGGTGTGCGAGAACAATGGGGCCCTTTTTCCTCCTGGATCGCGGGTCTATTTTGTCCTCATGTCCCTCCGTTGGCATATAAACAAGCTGCCACTTCCTCACCGCCTCGGCCGTATCTAGATCCACAGCGAGTTCGTGATTGTCCCTTTTGTGTTGTGGCGTGGAATACCATAGCACAGAACACGCTTCAATAATTCGCATAAATTAAAAATATCTGCGACACACTGCTGCTGGAGTATAAGCAGCCCTTTAGCCTCTAACTAGCCCTGACCAACTGTAGTCTCTCCCAGGCCTTAAGCGCTCTAAGCTACACTGGAAAAACGATCTAGAAATAAGTAAAAGTTTCTTAAATTAAGTGTATTTACCCTTAATTTGAGTAGGTAAATTAGATGATTTGCAAATGGAGTATTATTACTCTTAAAATAAGATAAGTAGATAACATTCACTTCAAATAAGACAATGCAATTGTGTTTCCTTATTTTAAGTGTAAATTGTCTTGTTCCATTGGCAAGATGTCTCTTTTACCTCCTCAATCCAAGAACAAATGCACTTATTTAAAGAAAAAATGACTTATTTAGATTTTTTTCCAGTGTAGCAACAACAAGCTGCCGCATCTACCGCTATGGTTCATTTGCTCCTAGTAGCCTACTGGTTCTGGCACTCTCAGTTGCTGTTCTCACTTTGATTCCCTGACTCTACGGTTGATTCGTCCCTCTGTTTTGGGCACTTTGATCAAAACAGACATGGACCGAGGGGCAAGAGAAAGAAAAAACACTCAACATGTGCTTGAAATCTCTAGTTTTCATAGTTATCTGCCTGTTGCCGATCATGGCCCGTCTCAGTCTAGTTTACATAGATAAGTTTAGAAATAGTTATTTATTAGTCTGTTTAGGATCTAGTTTTTATAGGCCTAACTCACTGCAGTCACATTGTAATGGAGATCACAACAGTCTCTAGTTTGTCAGTTTCTGCACTGCTGTAGCACAAAGATGCCTGCCTCCACAAATGGTACACCTGCTCCCATGTGATTATACATTACAATTTCTAATGCAAGGCAAACATAAAGATTAAGACTTTCAGTTCATTGATGACAATAAATAACATCCGTATGGATAATATATGACATTTCTGTAAATTCCTGTAATTATTAGGCTCTGTACCTTTAACGAAATTAGTCAAGTAAGAGTAAAAATGTTTTTGGTAAAAAGGCTATTAAAGTACTGAGTAACTGATCTATTAATGCTCATAAGCTTAACAACTGATTACAAAATTATGTAAAATTTAATGAAATATTAACTGATATACAAATTCTGGTATATTAAAGAATGAGGCAGAACTAATTAAACTAAACAAAATATAGGTGGAATGAACACTTTTAAAATGCATTTTTTGAGTTTAACTTTAACAAATCAATGGTTACAACACTTGAAATCATTTAAATCAGTTTACTGTTTACTTTATTTTCACTCAATCTCTGAATAACATGACAGCAGATGAAAAATTACATTTAACCAATAAGCCCTGACAAAGAAGTATGCATATTTTTAGGAAAACAAGCTTGTTTTATTTAGTGAAGTCACTTCAATGGATGGCTTTGCCAGAAATTTTACTCAAGTAAGATTAGTTATACTTCTAAAAGTAATTTTTTTTTTTTAAAGTTACTCAAGTAAATATAACTGAGTAAATACAACTAGTTACTACCCACCTCTGCAAAAACACCCAACTATTATTCCAACGTTAGGATGTCTGAAATAAGAAATAAAGTCTAATTTACATGCAAAGTGCTGTTTGGCTCAAACCAATCTAGGAAATATCATTGAACCTCTACTGCCTACACTGCTGCCTGTCCCGCTAGCTAACTTGATTTAGCTTCAAGGGGAAGCATCAGGGGAACCATGTGGAAAAAAAACATGGCTTGTTTTCAAAAGGACAAAAGGCCACTTTGAGTTCATTTCTTCCGAAAAATAGAAAAAACGCACACTTGCACTTCTCAAAGTTATTTCTGTTTGCTCCACCTCTTTTTATTTTTTCTTTCTTTGTTCTCAGGTAATCGTTTTCTTTCTTTCTGAATTGGGTCAGCACTAATCTTTTATCCACTTATCTTTATATGTCTGTGTGTGTATACAGTAAGAGAGACAGATAGGAAAAATGAGACTATTTATATTTTCAGGATTTAAAAGGAAATTTGTATAATAAGGTTATGTCAGAACAACCGGACAGTCTGTGGTCTGCACTTGGTACGTTCTTTTCCTCTGACTTAAACCAGCCCTGTCTGTATCGATATCCTGCTTTCTGCACATTAAACTTAAATAACTCAGAATTTCTAAATGATATTACCGTAAGCTGATGTAGACACACTGAGATTGCAGTTGTCATCAATTTCTCAACTAAATCTGTAACTCTATACATGTAGTGTGCGACTTACATCCTGTTTGCTGTGTCATTCTTACACCCTCAGGCAGTGAAAGAAGAACGTCGCGGTTATCCAAGATGGCTCCCGTCCACTTAGATATCTCATTCTCAAACAGCTTCACGAGAGGAGGTGAGTGTTTGTCGTTGGAAAAAACAATATCCAGCGTTGTGTGTGGTTCTGCTCAGGTGAAATATGAAGCACGAGTGTCACATCAACACTGCAGCTCTCCTCCAATCCTTCAAAGTCACGTTGAGCAGATTAATGGGGATCATGAAGCTCCACAAATTTCAATTCGTCCTGTGTGGAAAAAATACTTTTTCTTTGTGTAGGAAAAAAATTACGGTAACGCTTCTTTTACAGTACACCAATAACCATGTAAAAACATGGTAATAAGATAGCAAGTCCCAGTATATTACTTGGTAACAAGAAAACTTTATTCGGTAATAACCCCAAAATTTAGGTATATATGCAGGTAATTACCTACATATTATTACAATTATATGTTACTATATAACAATATAGACTTTTAGTGTGTAATTCCCATTAGGTTACAACATTCAAGTTTCTATTACTGGCCGCCACCTACCAACACTTTACAAAGTATATTGTAACTTGTGATCAGGTTAATAAATCATTACATAACTGAACTCAAGTTTGCCGTCATCTAGGTTTGGTTTTCTGTTATATGCAAAGTAATAAATTGCATTTTACTAGATTACTAGACACATTAATTTATCGCTGTCGGTGAAATGACTGACTTACCGGTAATAACGGTTTGACATCTAAGAAGTCTGACTTTACCTTGTCGGCCTAAAATTTAAAGCGCAGCGCTTACCAAAATTCTCGATAAAATATTTCTTGTTATCTAGTAATATGATGTTACTTGCTAAATTATTTCCATGTTATTGCATAGTTATTAATGTACTGTAAAAGAAAGTGTTACCAAATTACTCAATAAATTGTTTCTATATATTTAAATATGCATTATTTTTGATAGTTTGAAAGTTGCTCAAAAACATTTTACTCAGTGTTATGTTATTCTCCAGATGTAGGCCGAATGTACCGCTAAGCTGATATGTTATTGTGACTGTTGGTATTGGAATGTGAACTCTTGAAAAGAAACCTAAGTAACAGTGTTTTGGTCTCATATCTTAGCTGTTGCTCACCCATTCAGATAAAAGGTCAGAGGCAGCCATGTTGTTCAGCTTGACTCAGCGGATTACCAGTGCGCTCATGAAGGCATGACACATCACCTCCTAGATTTTATTTTTTAAGACGAGTGCTCTACTCCCTTCCTTTTTTTTTCTTTTTTTTTCCACCACTGAGTTACGATAACTGTATCCAAGAAAAACCTTCTGAAAATATTTGGTAATCTGCAGATATAATTATTATTTTTTTTTATGTCTTTTGATACTATTTTTGTCTTCTCAAAATAGTAAGGGTGCATCGCCTTATCTTCATGAAACTATTTAAACTATAAATTATTTGTTACTAAAAAATGAAAGTCTGGCTTGAATCAGCAGTTTTTCAGTCATTTTTTACATGGGGGGGATATGGCTTTCTGCCCAGAGAGGCGAAGCCTGGAGGGGCGTAATGACATTAAAAAAATGTAGAAAATGTAGATAAGTAGAAAATGCAGATAAATAATGGATATGAATCTGTGGTGTGACGCGTAATAAATCCAAAGCACTGCTGATGACTAAAGTTGGCATCTCATTTATCGTAATTGATGTTCTAAAATGGGCCAATTGTTATAGAGAGGTTACAGAAGCATTAGTTTTTCATTTTCCGCTTTAACCATAGAATATTTAAAAAGGTCCATAACTTTTATTCTGATGGCTTTCGTTCGCTGTTACTAAATGTATTTCTATAGAATCTTCTTTAGAAAAGTTTTTATTGTTATAAGCTGAAGTTTACATACATCTCCATAGTAGCATTTTCCCTTAAGAGGATGATTTGGATCAAATGTTTTTGGTTTTGTTGCACAACCTTTCACAGTGGTTTGAATTTTGGACTATTTAGATTTTAGGCTAACTTCTTCATAACCACTGACTTTCTAAGGAATCAAATTAGTTCCTTAAGCATGAAGAAAACATTTAAATCCATTTATTTTATGCAGTGTGTGCAGAGGTGAAATTAGGAGATTTTCAGTTTTCCAAAAATTGCTGAAAACATTTAACCCCATCAGTTATCAGATGATATCTTTTGATATTTCTGCTCAGCTGCATAAAAAAAAAGGGCACAATTCATGTAACAACCATCACCGCTCTGCAGAGCAAATGTGTCACATCTGCTCTGCACTAAAAAAACCTAAATCGTTTTTTTTTTGTTGCTGGGTAAACTCCACTTCATTCATGCATGCTACTGTATGGCAATCATCCTCCCCATCATTAAAAAAATTATTATTCATATGGTCCAACCTACTATGTTTTTGTTTTTTTTGCATGTTTGTGAGGTTATAAGTTTGGTTGGTGACGTTAATTTTGCCTCATCCTCTCTTCTATACCCATCAAATACCCAGTGCTTGAGTACAGAGACAAACTATTTGCTCCCTCAAACCAAAAACCTGCCAGTAAGGAAAGAGCCCACAACCAAGGTATAGTGAAACTGTTGCTTCCCCTCCTTTCTGGCACATCTGTCAAGCCTCAGCCTCTCTGCATCCTCTAATCTACACAAACGCTCACTAACCAGGTCAAATAACACAGCTCATCATGCTGCCAAGCTCTCATATAGAACGTCCTACTAATGGTGGCTGACTTTGCGGCTGCTCCTCTGGGAGCTGTGGTTTTTCTAAAGCCAGAGTGGCTGCTTTGATGCGGTCTCTTCTTTTGTTCATGACTTGGCTCAGCACGGCTGTGGTCAGCTATGAGCCGGGACCAAAGCGACGAGGAGAGGAAGCCATTCGTCATGAAACAAGAGTCAAACAAAATGAAACTGCTGCAGTTAGGAGACGACATGTTAGCTAAACAACAACTCTGCATGCCAGGGAATAAAAGACTTGCAAATATTTCTTTATGACGCAAGTGATTTTTGTTTGTTTGTTTCTATTTTTTTATGTTTATCACTGAGTCATTTCAGCATCTTGACCCTTTCATCAGGTCAAGCTTTAAATGTAAACATTTAGCTGATCATCTCTATCAACAGTTTTACAGAGAGTCTGCTTACAAAGCTGGATCGGTTTTAAACCAAACCGGACTTTAAATTCAACACATTAAGGGATTTAAGTTTAAATGATAATTTCCGCTTTAAAAGACTTTCATTATTTACTGTCAAAAATGTAAAAAAAATTATAATTTTAAAAAGCCTGATGGCGATTTTAGAGAAAAGTCCCATTCCTTGTTATTTATGATGTTTGAACATTATGGCATGCTGGCTTATGTAGAAATTAGTTGGCTGGTTGACTTGCTAAGAATCCCAGCAACTTCTGCTTCTAATATCTCAGATCCACAGAGGTAACTGCTTTGCTGGCACGCACACGACAGGAAGGGGTTAATGTCATTCAAAATGCTGTGCATGCCAATGTAGTCTGCATGTCTCACATTATTCAGTTCTAGTTTATTTGACAGCATGTGTAAACCGGTGCCACTCAGACAAGCTACCTCCTGCAGCCATGTGAATCTATGTAACTTATTTTTTCTTTGGTGGGGGATGATCTCTGTTTGCAGGCATGTGGGCCAGTCTCCGCTCAAGCAGCAGGTCATCTCAGCATCTATCACAGGGTGACTTGGGCACCAGACAGGCAGGGAAGAATCTGGCGCCCCCTGCAGGAAGCATCAGTCTGCAGACTCAACTGCGGAAGCATCATGCTGCTTTTTACATCTTTGGAGAAAAGTCAAATCTGCGGGTGAGAAAGAGAATAATCAGCCTGTATGAATCAACATGGATTGTTTTATGTTGCAGGAAGCTTTGTTGTTGAGTCACACTTTGTTCTGATTATTTTATATTTATATATATTTTAGCTGTGAAGCTTGTGGTGGTCACATAGTTGTAGTGATCTAAAGAAATCCTCACTCCGCGTGCAGCCTAACATGTCGGTTTCTGTCACTGTCCGACAATGAGGTGGCATTTATGGCAGAACATGAAGTAACATAGCATGCAGTTCAGTTCAAATCATTTGAGCTTCCTTGGAAGCTGTGTTTGAGGCAGTTTCAGCACTGAAGTGTTTGGTCATGTCCAAAGTTGTCTTTCCAAATATTGAGTGATTAACAGGCTGTGCCATCCCTGGCAATTGCAAAGTTTTCTTGTTGGGTCTATTAACTGCTGTGGTCATTAAAGAAAGAGGAAATTTATCTTTTAAAATTTCATCTCCTGCAAATAAGAAAGTGTCACCTGTTTGGACGATTCATCTAAAGTTCATAAAGGCCGAGAAATCATAGAAGAGTTCCAATCTGGGGAGAATTGTGATTCTTTTTCATCAAAGGACAAACATTGAATCACCTTTGGACAAAATGGTTTATATAAAAATCTAGGACTGCAACTAACGATTATTTTGCTAATTGATTAATCTGTTGTTTATTTGTTCTATAAATCGATTAATCAGAAAAGTTTCCTTAAAGCAGATTTTGTACAGAATTAAACCAGGTGAAGCTAAAAGCAAAATATTTCTATATTTCTTTTAGAATTTTGGTATAATTACTGCTTTAAGGAGGTCACTCTGTCAGCTAAAGGCATGATTCTCTATACTCCAGTTAATGATTAATCAATCACTAAATTAGTTGACAATTAATAAAAACTCAAAAACAATAATCAGCTTCAACAGTTTTTAGATGTTTTATTTTTTACTATTACAATCCCCCAGGTTCTTTATGCTGCACTGTAATGAAGAAAACTGGTAAATGAAGTGTGTACCATTAGATTGGCAATAATAATAATCATAAATTGATTCATTACTTTCAAAAAGTGATAGAATTTTCATGAAGGATCTTTTTGAACAAAGGAACTAAATGTGTAATAATAAAACCTCAAAGCATTTTCTTTGATCAACTTCTTGTCTTTGATTGTGTTGCACTGCAAATAATTGAAATCTAAATAAGTCATTTTTTCTTAAATAGTGCATTTTTTCTTGATTAAAGAAGGTAAGTGAAACATTTTGCCAATGGAACAGGACAATTATGTTTAAAATAAGAACAAACAATTGCATCGTCTTATTTCAAGTGCATATTCTCTATCTTTTTTTAAGAGTAAAAAAGTCTCATTCCATTGGCAAATAATCTAATTTACCTACTCAATTTAGGAGTAAATTAATTTAAGACATCTTTTTAGCAGTGTGCTTATGTTCCTTTGCTGTTTGAACCCAGGGGCTCAGACTGGACTCCTCACTGAACTGTGAGCTGGTGCCTGTGGAGTTTGTAGACGCCCGTCAGGTTAAGGCTGCGTTCAAAAAGCTGCTGACGGCCTGCGCCCCCAGTGCCCCCTTGACCGACTCGGAGGACTCCTTCCTCAAAGCTCTGGAGGACTCTGAGTGGATGCTGCAGGTGACCAACAGCCTACACTTCCTTTTCTTCCTCCTCTCCAGCAGGATATTCTCTGGCAGTCGGGCTATAAGTTATGTGGGACTGAAAGGGTCATCCTGTATAGCAGGTTCACATCATGGATAAATTATGTGCATAAATCCTCCCTGAAGCCATTTTCCCAAAGGAAACACATTCTTACAGAAGGACTGAGAGCATCTGATTGGCCCCCTGCAGCCTTACACTGGGCATTCACAGTTAAGGAATACAATCTGTGGGAAAATAGCAATGCTGAATGAGCCCTTTTACCCCGAGACCAAACATGGCAATAGGTCCAGCAGGGTGGATGCATTTTATGTATCTATTTGTATATTTGCTCACATGCACATCTGTAAACTCCTTACAGCTTCACAAGATCCTGCAGCTGGCCTTATCTCTGGTGGAGCTTCTGGACAGCGGCTCATCTGTTCTGCTCAGTCTGGAGGACGGCTGGGACATCACCACACAAGTGAGAAAACAGCGTTAACACCTCCTTAAGAAAACACAAACCAGCACATACAGAGGCTTCTTGCAGATCTGCTGATAAAGATGTGTTGTTCATACTTCAGCTAGATCCCAGCCTCTGATTTGTGCTGCGGATCTGTTTTATAGGTTTCTTTGCGTAAAGTGTCAGCAGTCTGTGCTGATTTTATTTACTTCCCAAACATCGTTAGCTTGTGTAGCCGTGCTGATGAATCCTGTCGTGTTATACCTCATCGTGTCGGTGTCGTTTATAGAGATTGAAAGCAGAAACCTTCACACTGCACCTCAGAGTCAGCCATGTGTGACTCATAAATCTGCCATCTCTGCTATTCCCGCTCATCTTCTATCGGCTCCTTCCCTGATATCCAGATATGATAAAAAAGTGTTGAGGTTTGCAACCTCGCTCCACTGAATCACTTGTCTCTAATCTTGGTTTCAAGGCTCATGGTTCTGATTTTGTAGGTATGTAAACAACACGTCTGTTTAAGTCCCAATCCACACTCAGAATCTTAGCCTTTTTTTGATTGTTTGTTTGTTATCTAAGCTCATGTTTTCCATGGCGACTGGTGCTGGTGTTCTTCGGTGTTTATGAGGCTTGTCCGGCATCAGGCTGCTGCTTTGAGGATCCCTCACATAGGGCACGTGTTCTGCCCCGAGCATCTTTTCTCCATGAGCTGCCGGCTTCAGCAGGCTCGGACCAGCGCAGGCCCGGCACACACATATGGGATCCATATGCACCGGCCCTCCTCGCCTCGCTTCATAGGCAACCAGCAGACAGGATGCAGAACTGTCTTTCTTCACGCTGTTCATCCCCGCCTCCTTCTCTCACTTTGTTTAGTTACTCAGGATCAGGGGGGATTTTTTCTGTCTTCTAAGGGCTGGATTTTCTTATAAACCTCACGGGAAAACCTTAAACTGCCTTTCTTAATCTTTGGACACGCGTCAGGGCTAATGAGCTAAGAGGACGCGGGTAGGGAAGCAGGCTTGCCACACGCCGTGTATAGACAAGTGCTTCTTAATTGTTGGCACCAATAGGGCAAGGAAACCGCAAGTTTGCTTATACATACTGATAATTTCGTTTTTATTTTGGGTGATTAAGACCTGGCGTGCCGTTATTTAGACCTCTAGCACTGATGATGCAAACGTCTCCAGGGAAGTATGCCACCCCTGGTCAAGAATAAATGGCGATCAAGTTTCTGAGAATTTTGCTGCTCTACAGGAATTTCCTGCACAGCAGAATGTGTTAAAACAGCTGCTAAGTATGTTTAGCTGCTCCAACCATCAAGGATGGCATTTAGCGACTATCAGGAATTCTTAGCTGCAAACCCGGAAATTTAAAGGAAAAAAAACTAATAAAACCCCTGTCTAATTCTACACAGCCAGTGTTGCATAAAACGTTATTTCACTATTTTTTATTTAGTTTTTTATACTGGCCTAAGTACCAAAATGCTTTGATCAATCTCATTGATTCATTCACTTTATTGCTGTAATACGTCCATCATTCTCTGTTTGATCAGGCTGTCCCATCTGGAACAGAGACGTGGCTTAATGCACTCTGCAGGGGACGTAAACATTCCAGTCATTTTATATTTAATCATTTAGTGCATCATCAGCGTAAAGGAATGCTCCTATTTGCTCTTAAAATGCTCTCTCAGGATCAACATTCAGTTCGCTGATTGTATTGTGGACAGTTTATTACTTGCACATGTGCAGTTTTTTTTTTTTTTTTTTTTTCTCAGTATTAGTCTGTCGAAGCTGAAAATGCACCAATCACCACTTGGTTGGTGATTTTTGATGTCCTGTTTTAATACAGCTGATACCAGGTTGAGTTGTTTAGTTTTCTCTTGAAAAACAGCATTAAAATGACTTTTGTTTTCTAGCATAAGCAGCAGAAGTAAAACTTTGCCTCAGCAGATTCTGTTAAACAGGGTTTTATTTATTTACACAAATACTAAATCTTTTCCTATTCACATTTTAAGCTTTTTATAGATCTTACTTATAAGAAAGCCTTAACTTACAAGTTTATGATAGTATGAACATCAAAAACATGTTAATTGGATTTTATTTTATTTTCCTTTAAACCAGATTGATGTATAACGGGTATTGGTTCTTGGAAACCATCCCTTTGACAAAGCTTTGAAACCGACAGCTGCAGACATGTCTGGTTTATTTAATTAGGTTTATTATTTATGCTCAATCTGACTTTATTTTTTTTATATCTAATTGATTGTGAATGGATAAACTATAAGTTTTCTTTATTCTGCAATAACCTCCATCATGTTGGGTTGTGTCACTCCAAGTTGGTCAATTAATTTCTGAGTTTCCCACTGGTCTCTCCCCTGTGAGGATGCATCTATCTTTGCATTTATAAAAACCAGAAACCATATAACAGAGAAGAGACAGAAGGAACAGTAATATCTTTACCTCGGTTGCAGCTGATCTTTTAGATGCATCATGTTATCTGCTGTTAATTAGTCGTTTCTCTTCTCAGGTTGTTTCGTTGGTCCAGTTGCTGAGCGATCCCTTCTATCGCACCCTGGAAGGTTTTCAGGTGCTCCTGGAGAAAGAGTGGCTCTCATTTGGCCATAAATTCAGCCAGAGGAGCAATCTGAGTCCAAGCAGCCAGGGCAGTGGCTTCACTCCTATTTTCCTGCAGTTCCTGGATTGCGTGCACCAGGTGAGCTTTTACGCACGTCCATCATCAAGCTGCTGAATCTCCTCCTCTTTAGCTTCATTCATGAATTGCCTGGGATTCCTCAGGAATGAAGAGACGAGTGAAAAGGCTGAGCATTTCAGCTGTTGTTAATTAAATGTTTTCTACAGTTTATTGCATCTAAAAGTGTGCAGAGCCAGGCTGCTTCCCAGATGCTTCCTAACCTCAGGGATCAGAGATGAGCTGACTGGGTTTTATTGTGCACTTTTTATTCACTTTTGTACTCTGGATGTTTCGGGGAAGGAAAAAAGTGGAGGAATGGAGGATTTTAGTCTGCTTCATTCTTTTGAGATTTGAGGGGAACAGAGTTAAGAATGAATCTCACAGAGCTGAGGAGAACCGTCCGTCCTCTCTGAAAAGCTCAAATTGAAGAATGCTGTGAGGGGGGGAGTCTCATGGGGACTTAAAGATCCACTCCCTTACACTTACATCAACGCATAGTTTCTGCATTTGTCTTTTCAAAGTGCATGCTTGGCAAATAAGGCGGGTTGGCGGGGTTTCTGGGGTCTGGAGGGTTATAAACGGAAGAGAGAGGGGATTCGGACAAGAGCTGAAAATAGAAATGCCTCATCTCCTAAACAGCTGTTGTTTTTGCCAGTAGACCCAGGTGGCCTCAGATATTCAACACTCTTGTTGGCCACTTCACACCGCTGGATGGGAACAATAGATCCGCAGCCCTGCTAGCTCAGTCTGAATTGTGTCTGACCTCTGAGGGGACAGGAGATGCTCTTTCCTGTTTCTAATTTGTACGCCAGAGAGATGTGAGGCTGATGCACCGAGATGCCTCTCAGCTGTCCTCCATACACACATTTTAGTCCCTCCTGGACTCTTAACATCTTAATCTTATTTTTTTCTTCCTCTTTCTTTTTTTTCTGTCCTTGCAGATTCTCGACCAACATCCTCTTGAGTTTGAGTTTAATCAGTATTATATAAAGTTCCTGGCCTATCACCACAACTCCAACCGCTTCAAGAACTTCCTGCTGGACTCAGACTATGAACGTTTGGAGCATGGTCAGTAAAGTTTAAAACATACATGACTGTTTTCTAATTGGAAATTCAAATCTTTAAGCTAAAATATGGCAACAGAAATATATTGTCAAAAACAGGTGTCACGTAACTATCATCGCCTTGCAAAAGTATTCACACCCTTTTCTGTTATTAAAACCTTAAACTGCAATATATGGGATTAGATTAATATGCAATGAATCAATGACAAGATTATTGGTTATAATCCAGGTGAAATCAAGTGCAACATGCTGACTTTGAAAGTCACCTAAATAGCGAACAAACGGCAACATGGACAGGTCAGCATAGGAGTTAAAGCTAAGCTATAAAATATCCCATGCTTGCACAGTCAATCTCTTCTCATTACTAACATGTGTTTGGATTTTTTTAAGCACGAACAAACTGAGGAAATTTAGCTTTAGTGGAATTGCTTGGAAGCAAAGCCACTAGTTGTTTATGATATGCAGAGTTTCTCAGCGAATTAACAGTCGGTCAGATATCTGCTGCAAGGCTGTGACAGAATATACGACTCCTGCGTTTAGACCGTGACTGACAGGAGATCCAGCGTCACTCAGAGCTGTAATCAATGTCAATTCAACTAATTGAGACAATGCCAGGTTCAGATAGAGAGCTAGATCCAGATGGTCTGGACTTGAAACTGAATTATCCAGCTTGATGTTCTTCTGTTTTCTATTGAGATTAAGAAATTCTTTGCATCATTCGTGGATTTAAAGAAAAATGTCAAAGACCATTTAAGGATAAATGTTTGGCTACTCTAGAATCTAGAAATCTTCCCATTTTAATGAATAAATATAAGTATGGTTGACTTTACATCCCTGAAGCTTTTTTAGGTGATATTTTAATGCTGTGGGTCACTCTAACGTGTCCTAATTCTGTGTCCTTCAAAACGCTGCTTATCTATTAGTTGTATCTCTGTATCTTACTCAGTCCTTACCTTGAGGGAAAATGGGACTCGATATGCCTGAAATATCCAAAGTTTGCTCCTAAAAGCATAATAAATCTTTGGTCACCTTCTAGATACAGCACTGTTACATGATTTAGGGGTGAGCATGTAGAAAACATCGTGTTGTTACCTAAGCTATCACATTGATTTTAGATCATGTGTTAGGAATAGAACTATGGCACACTTTGAACTATCAAACATTAAAAAGTAACAGACCTTTTATCTCTTATTTTTGCACAGAATGATAGCAGTTTTGGTTCATTTTGAAATTAAACAAAGGCACTATCTGAAATTTGTGCAGCAGAAATGCTACACTCCATTTTTGATGGATTTGAAGTATGTTGGGGGCGAATGTTACACACGTTTCGCAGTAGAAGCATGGGAGTGACAGTATCATGCTGTTGGAATTGTTCCTGTGCCAGTCTGAATGAGTGCCCACTCAAAATCTCCCTCCACCTCATAATACGTTGTTAGTGTTGGAATAAGAATCAAAGATACTGAAGTTGGTGTTTTTAATGTGAAAAAAATCAACCTAAAAAATTGAGGGATCATAAATTGTTTTTTATTAGTTGAGTCGGATGAATATATTTGTGGTTTTATTGTTAACCTTTTATCTGTTAGATTTTCTCATGGCTTTTTCCCAAAGTTGCTGGAAAAAAACTATTTAAATAGAACTGAACTGTTGTGGCTTTTTTTAACTTCTGCATACATGGTATCATTGAAGGAGACTTTATTTCTACTTAGAAGAATCAGTTTCTCCAACATTAACAAAACCTCTTTGTTATTTTGCTTCAGGTCGCGGGTTTAACATGTTTTGTTTCAAACAGGGTTGCTTTTTGAGGACAGAGGAGACAAGCAGGCCCGGAGAGGCATCTGTATCTGGGACTGCATCAACAGGATGCACCGGAGGAGCCCCATCTTCTTCAACTACCTGTACAGCCCCTCAGAGACGGACGTGAGTCTCCCTGCTGTGTAAAGGAGGAATGTGCAGAAATGTAGAATCATCCACAGAGTGAAAATAAGTTTTGCTTTCAGCAAATAATTGCATTCTTATTACTCGTGCAATTAAAAAATGGAAAAAGTGGAACATTATCACATTATAAACTACAGAAGAACTCAGAGGATGCAGACCTCTGCTATGCATATCATTTTACCATGAATGGTGACTTACACCTTAAAGGCTAAAACTTGGATGTTACCAAATTTTAATGAATTGTTTCTTCAGGTGCACCATTGGTAACAATTTATTAAAATCTGTTTTTCCGGACTATAAGCTGCTACTTTTTTCCCACGCTTTGAACCATGCAGCTTATAAGAAGGCGCGGCTTTTCAATGGATTGTTCCAAACAACCACAGGGGGAAGTCAAAGTTAGAAATGAAATATTAAGACGGTAACTTCCGTTTAGCACAATAACATGCTAGCAGCAGGCAGAATTAATGTCCCAAATTCACACATTTTTACATTTATTTGTTGCATTAAAGCTGCTGAACCAATGAGAGATTGAGCTTAACTCATGCAGAGCTGAAGAAGCCCCATCTTTCAGTAGAAGCTCTTACTGCTGCGAGCCAACAAGCAAACAGGAGTTAGCATTCTTCTTCCTCCCTACTCCAGGGGCAATATGTAGAGCTCCCCCTAGAGGTTTGTGGGGAGACCGTTCATTAGATACCAGGGGCTTATAGCCTGGTAGGGCTTATGTATGTATGTTTCCAGTTTTTTCCAAAAAACATAGTGGGCACGGCTTATATTGAGGTACGCTCTATAGTACAGAAAATACAGTTCTTAATTCCCCTTTTTTCGAGTGATCCTAAACTAAGCTGGGTTTAAAGATGTTGCTCAGAGCATCTTGATAAATAAAGCTGGTCTTTAAGAAGCTAACAAGACCATGATCAGCTGTAAACCATCAGTGACGGCGTATCTGAGAGAAGGCGATGTCTGTGGGCATGCCTTCATTGAAATTATCCTCATGACAAATGTCTTAGCAGTCGCTAAAAATTATTTTCTGTTTTTTTTTTTTGTTTTTTTTTATAACAGCAATGCTTGCCTACATAGTGAATGTCAGGACTGGGGCTCAGTCTGTTTGGTTCTGATGCTGGAAAAATTTAGTCTACACACGGGTCCACGTTAAGTAGTTCTGCCAATCCTTTCTGACTGGAACACAATCAGATTAGGACTCTATTATTATTTCGCAGGTAAACCCTGTCTGCTTCATTAGAAGCCTGCTGTCATCGTTTTACCATCAGCCACAGGGCCTCAGCTAAACATGTTGATTTGTCTAATAACTGTTTACACAGACCTTGTCAGATTGCTCTTTGGCCTCTGTTGTATTTCTGTATTTAACAAACCTTTGATAATTTGAGATCAAAGCCTGATTTTTACTGGTCTTAAAGTAAATGACACGCTACTGTGCTTCAAGTTTTCTGTGAAATACTGAAGCCAATCCTTGCATGTGATCAGCATTTTCATCAGATATTTGGAATTAGATATTTGCTTTGATCTGCTATTGATCTCTTAGTATTTATCTCTTGCTTTGACGTCTCATCGTCACAGGTTCCAACGCCCAAATGGCTTCTGGATTAATGGTTATATTAAGCTTAGAGTGGCGATGAAATATAAGTTAAACTTTAAGTTAAACTGTTATTTTATCATAAAAAGATCAACTCTATTTTAGTTTGCAGACGAATGTGGTGTAAATTATCACTTGTACTATTTGTCATTGCTTTTATACAGATCATTCTGTTAAAACATGTGATTAAATGTAATTATTCTGCATTATTCCAGCTGCAGTAGCTAATGTTACAAAGTATTGTCCTGTCTTGATGCAGGTGGTCCTGAAGCCTTTCCTCAGCATCCCCAGCCTGATTAAATGGGACTATTTCACAGAGGAAACTCTGTCAACGGGTCCATGTTACGACTGGAGGATGATGGCGGTGAGGTCAGAGAGCACGGAGGAAGTGGACGCCAACAGCAAGAGGAGGATCGTATGGCCGTGTTACAGCAGCGTGAGCAGTGCCCAGCCGGACGCCATCACCAAACTTCTCTCTGTAAGCGCCTGGGGACAAAGGCTCTATTTTTTTTAGCTTTCAGGTTCTTTTTTTTCTGTCGTCGGTAATAATTTCTGGTTCTTTTGGTGCTGCAGGACATCGAGAGGCTGGAGGGAGAGCTAAACCAGGGCCCTGAGAAATGGCAGGCGACCCTGGAGAACGTCCGTCTCAGCATACAGGAAGATCTCAAACGGGAAGGAAATGTGTGTCTATTAGTAAAAGATTACTTTTATATTAGAATGATTTGAAAAAAAAAAAAAAACTGTATGTACGTCTTTATTTGTCTGCAGCTCCGTAAGCAGTCGCTGTCCCTCTCTGGCCTCATTCCCACATCCGGCCTGCAGGCCTTCCAGCGCCGCTCCATGCTGCACCTGCCAGACAGCGGCCTGGTGGACGACCACAGCACAACCACAGCCAACGGGGTCAACCGCCGCGCCGCAACGCTTTACAACCAGTTCACCCCCAAGAGCGAGGAGAACAGGTGGGTCACGGACTTCCTGAGCTCCAAGACTAACAGGAAGGAAGACGTGTGAGTCACTGGCCGAGGGGCCACTCCAGATTTGGAAAATGAGTCAGCGCTGCAGTATGCTCCGTGTCATCTTTGCAAGGATGGTCTGTACTCTCAGTTAGGGTCTGGGTGTGTGATTTTACAATCACAGAGAGGTTCAAGTACAGTCTCTTGGCTCAAGTATTGGGATATTTTCTTCTGGACTGAAACACAGTCATTAAAATCTACTTCACATAAGGTTTTTGTGTTTTTTTCTGATGGTTCCTGCATCTGCTCCTCATTTTTCAAATTCCAAAAGCCGTTCTGACAGATGACTTTACAGAGATGTAGCAAAAAGTTGTTCATAGTTTAAAATTATTATTATTTTTCTTGGATGGATAAACCACAAAAAAGTAAAAAAAAAAATCTAATTTAATTTGTTTATTTTTCTTTTGTTCTGTACACATCTAATTCTTCTCCAGGTCTTATGAGGGGATTCTTTACAAACGCGGGGCTCTACTGAAAGCCTGGAAGCCTCGCTGGTTTGTTCTGGACGTCACCAAACACCAGGTGAGGGCGCCGCTCCTCTTTCCTGTTCCTTAAGAGGTTACATCTGTGCAGCAGGCAGCGGCTTTACTCCCATGTGTTTGCAGCTCCGATACTACGACACTGGCGAGGACACGAACTGCAGGGGCCACATCGACCTGGCCGACGTGGAGTCTGTGATGACGGCGGCGCCCACCATAGGAGCCCCCAAACACATTAGTGAAAAGGCTTTCTTTGACGTGAGTACATGGGTTCACACGCTGTTCTAGAAAGCGAGGCTGCTTTTCTTCACATTACGATTTTACCCTCTTACGCACCGTTTTGACAGAAAAAGCCCACATCGCAATGGAACCAACGCCGTGCCTGATAGTTGGCAGGTGTTTTAAGCTTTGAAAAGCATCAAGCTCTTCTAAGTAAACCTTTTCGCGGAGAGAATACTCATCTGACCACAATGATTTACATGATTAACAGCAGGCAGACATCAGAGTAGAGTCCCATGAACACTAGCTAATGTACTAATGCATTTTAGCCTTTAGCTTTTCAACAAATGAAATTAAACGAGTCGGACTTTCTGCCCAGCAGGGCTTCAGCTGAAGAGGCGTGACTCATTCTGACTAAAAGGGCCTTTTCACTCTTATTGCAGCATAGTTTTATAACTAAGGCATGCAATTAGAAATAAACATGCATGACAGAACGCAGCTTTTAGTCCACAGAGCTTTACTTCACAGAATACGGTTTACTTACATCATCTGGTTGCATTTATCGAATTCTTAAAGAATCAGAGCTTTAAACCCCAACGCCTTATAACTTGTTTCAGTTATGTAATTAAAGGATTATTTACGCAAACATAATTTTAAATCTATTTGGATTTTTTTCTTTTAGCTGAAAACCAACAAGAGAGTCTACAACTTCTGTGCTTCCGATGCGCCCAGCGCTCAGGTGTGGACGGACAAGATCCAGAGCTGCATATCTGACGCCTGAGCTCCGTGATTACATGGCACATGGCCGTCATAGTGTGGCTGAGAGCTGAGACATGACAGCAGCTCTGTTTGGTCTTCAGGTGTCTTTAATTTAAGGCGATCGAAGCGAATCAAGTGCCTGATGGCGGAGGATGAATCTTCTCCCTGTAGCTGCTTGGGGCCGCCATCGCCCGGCTGGCGGAGCACATCTGCCGCAGCTATCCTCTCCCTCTGATCGGGAAGCAAAGCAAACATAAGCTGACATTTTTTTACAGAACGTGCTACCAAGGAAATCCTAAAACTTTTTTTAGTATATCAAATCTATATCGCCGGCCATTAAAACTGTGGGTTTAATCTTAAATTTCAAAGCATATAGAAAAGATTTTCTATCAGATATTTTACTACAATGAAAAGGTTATTGCTGCTTAAACAAACATATAAACTGCCAAAAGCTCAGATTTTTAATGCACAACTTAAAAAAAAAAAGCAATTTGTTTGCACTTAGCGCTAAAGTATGCACTCTTTTATCTAATATTGACTCTCTGAACAGATGCAAGCAGCCAGGCTTTAGGCATTATTTAGTGTACATGTGGAGGATTAACTGAAAACGATTTGCACAGATTTCAAAAGGTGTTGTTTTTTTCTTTATTTAAGTACATGATTTTGTTGAATGTTGTTTTAACTTCTCTCTTAACTTTTGACGTCTCATGCAATGTAAATTATTTTTTATTAAAAGTGTTAACGTGCAAAAGTGATGTGCTTTTTTTTTCCTGTAAATACCTTTTGTTACATTTTGTTTGATCTCCTGTTTACTCTGAATATTATTTGCTTTTCTAACTTGAACTCTGTGTTTATATCTGTTTGTTTTTTTTCTGTGTCCCAGATGTTATTCTTCTGTGTGATAAAATGTTGTGAATGAAACAACCCTTTTGTTGTCACCGATGTTCTCCAAGCAGGCTCTGTCTGTTTTAAGGGCTTTTTAATCACTATTTGTGCAGTTCTCTGCTTACCTGCCCTCTCTGGTCTTTACAAGTAAAAGCACATCAAGCATTCAGAGAAGTCTTACACTCTTTTTTTTTGTTCTTTTTTTTTTGTTACTTCTTTGTACTGTGTTTTGTGATGACACTAAATTTTTGCAAATAAACTGAAAAAAAAATTATTGAAAAGAGCGATTTATTTTTATTTAGGATGCTTCTTTCCTAGAGTGGTGGATTGAACGTGGGTTTTTTTTTTTGCAGTAGTAATAAGATCATCCAACATTGCATGTGCTCGATTGCACATTTTTAGACAATTAATTTTTCTAGATGCACTCTTAATTCTTATTTCTTAAGTTGAAACGTTGCGGATAAAAAAACGAACAGTTGAATTTTACTTGACTGCCAATTAGTGTCAACAATCTAATAATGGGAAATATAATGGATTTTCACAAATTTTCAGTAAGGATTTCATCATATTTTTCAGTTCAGTCTATTTATATAGCGCCAATTCACAACACATTCCTCTCAAGGCAGTTTACAATTTAACCAGATCATACAGTCAAATTGTTTCAAAGTTTTATAAGGCAAACCAGTTGATTGCATCGAGTCGAAGGCGATTCCTCACACCAAGCATGCTTGTAGCAAGGGAAAAACTCCCTTTAACAGGAAGTAACCTTTGGAAGAACCAGGATTAGTGTGAGCGGCCATCTGCCGAGGCCGACTGGGGTTCAAGGAGACAGAAGCAGACATACAAACGGCAACTGCAAACCAGCTTCACAGGCTGCCCCGTCCAGGAAACACACAGTCAGGCAGACTAGCTCGGAGCCAGCTCTCATGTCAGAGGATAAAAGAGAGCACATACAGTTAGTCAGAAAAACAGGACTACACTGAAAAACAGGCCAAACTCCAACATCTATAAACATAGGTGTTGACGGCAGCAGCACTGCTGATATTTCTCTCCAGGATGGTGTCACAGCCAAACAGGAACAGACCAGATGAAGCTACTATGAGAAAAAGGTCCCTATGTCCTCCAGCAGTCTAAGCCTATAGCAGCATTATCCTAATATCGCGCAGAACATAGCCCTTCATCTCCATGTGGTCAAAGTTCAAATTTATAAGGTTTTAAACTATTATTTGCCTTTTTTCGCATGTCTTATTACAAACATTTACCGTAAAGTTTGTTTTAATTTATTTTCCATGTCTATAATGGGCTCCATAGGGCAGAAGTGGTAGCTGGTGGGTCTGACAGGTGGTCAAATAGAGTAATAAAGGTCACCACAAACAGAGGCACTAGGTGTTATTACAGACACTTCACTGGGTTTAACAATGCTCACATTGTTAGTTTTTCAAACACTCTGCATGGAGAGATGCCACAATGCCAAAAACCGCTGGTTAGGTGATAGCACACCACTCACGCATTGAGGTTTGCAGTCAGCCAAGGCAGACCACACACAGAGGACTGACATCTACACAAGGAGCCTCACAGAACCCTGTGATATTGGTGGCTTCCAAGGACGCATGTCATCCTACTGCTTTTATCAACTCACCCACTGATTCACCATCCCATGCACAGGCATCAGTACACACTTTGGTGCTTCTCGTGTTAGTTTGCAATAATTAAATGTCTCGCTGTGTGTTGATGAATGTGACAAAGGTTTAATGAATTTGCAAATGTAGTTTGGACTCCTTTAAGAGAAAAAATGGAAGAAAAAAAAAACTCAGTACCGAACCAGAAGCTGTGAATCTGCCACCTCCTTATCCACTGTGAAGAACATGCAAAGCTCCCACTCTTTATTAACTGGACATGCTAACAAGCAATAGAAAGGTGGTTTGGAAAGCTTTTTGTTGAGAGGTTCTGGCATCCTTATCGTTCTTTTTAGAAAGCATCTCTGACCAAAGCAGAAGCTGATGATATAAACTGCAGTATCTTTGACACGGTTGTTTTACTGAATCCTGATCTGATGGTTCAGCCCAGAGGATTTCTCATTCTTGGATTAGTTTTATACCATTTTACGACTTCTTATTTTAAGTAACCCCTACATTTCCTTGAGTTTATTTTAATTAAGTTTAAAAATAAAAAATAAAAAAAGAAACTGATAGAATATTTGAAATAAATTGAAATTATTTAATGTTTTAAAAGGATAAGAAAAACATAAAACTTAATGAAGACATGGTATGCATTTAAATACTATGGTAGTCTGCATATTGGGAAAGATGCAGTAAATAAAATATTTTCAGTCCTGGTTTAACAGATTGAAAAGTTGCTGCTTATCTCAGGTTTTCAGGCAGTTGAGAAGCTGATGAGCATTGAAACTAAACTATGCTTCCTTTAGTTTTGTTTTGCTCCTGGGAACACAAAGTGAGCAGCTCTCTGATTATCTGAGAGATCCACATGGTTCACACCTGACCACCAACTCTGGCATATAGGCCTAAATCGATTGATTTAGGGAAGAGTTAATTATTTTAAAATGCACTCTGCATGTTCGGCATTTATTTAATAGATTGAAAACTATAAAGAGAGTTTTAATATAGATTGACAAACAGGAAAGAGAAAATAACCAGCTTTTCTGTGTCCTGCTTAGACATAAAAGGATTTCCTCCACTGTTTTAAGGCAGCCGTAAACAGATTCTGTGATAGATTCAGAGAGGTCAGGAAAATAAAAGTCTGAGTCCATTATGGCTGCTAAGTTTGTGTTTGTTTTGTCATTGTTCTTAAGCCTCCTAGTAAAGTTGAAGGATATTTTTACTTTTTTAATATTGATAAAAAAAAACTACATTTAGACTGAGGTAATTCTGAACCATTCACATATCAGAAACTCTGTGATGGACTAAATTCTACTGCCGATGTTGCAGAACTCTAAAATATCAACTAGGGGGTGATATAGATGTTAAATAAAAGTAATATGAGGATGGAGACTGAAGGAACTCTGCATGCGATCTGTGTTTGATCTGCAATGTAAATACCAGATGACACAAAGAGGTCGTGTTCTGCCAAATAAGAGCTGTACCTACAATCCTGCATGTGAACATTGTGTCCTCTGTGTTCACTTTAACACTAAATCGAGAACACAGCTCCTCAGAGCTGCTAATGTGGCTGCAATGTCCTGATGGTACAAGATGAGAGATGCCATGTTTTTCTGAGCTCTTAGCAACACTTCAATATTCATATTTTCTGTTAATCAAAAGGTAACCAGATGCCAACTTTTCTTTATGGTGATGATCAGTGTCTCCTCTACCAGAGGCTGATGTGTAAAGGAACATGTTGGCTGGTAATGGAGCAGCAGCCTTCAGGTTTCACTCAGAGGAAGCTGAGGTCAGATGAAGATCATGTGGGCTTTTCTGGGGGATATGGTGGGTGTTCAGTCTCACAGTACAACCGAACAGCTGCTCTGTAGCTGCAGCAGGTGCAAAGTTTCATCAGCCTAACATCTGGGCAGACCTTTTTGGCAGTCTTTCTCTCCCTCCCATTTTTTAGATGTTTGCTCCATGCGGGGAGATTAGTCCCCCAAACAGAGGGATGCAGCGGATGTTATGCTGCAGGACTTCGTGGAATGGCATGATAGGAATTATCTTCCCCTCGAGGTGAAATTAGCGGTTTTCCAAAAGCCATTTCATCAAATTATTGATTCAGCAAAGCTGTCTTAGTCTGACCGGATCGAGCTAAAGTGATATAAATTAGCTGAATGAAAGTAGGACAAGATGAAAGAAATGCATTGTTATATAACCCATGACATAACTTTAGGTAGATTGCTGCTCCTGCAACTGATTTGTTTTCTGATGGCGAATTAATGATGAAAGCTTCCATCATCCCAAAGGTCAGCAGTGTTTTCGCATACATTTCTGTGTAATGGTAATCTTGTGGAACTTGGCCTCATTTTTTTTTTTCTTTTTTCCTCAAGGTTCAGGCTTTGCTTTGCCTCGGTTGATTGGAAGCGTGCCGCTCTCAAATAAAAAGACAGATCAAAAGCAGCCGGTAAATTCAGGCCTGCACGTATCTGCTTGTTTTGGATCCAGGTCTCTTTCAGCGCAGTCACAGCTGTGCAATTGGATAAAATAAGCTGACTGGCCTCTTCTCAGACCTGCAAAATACCCCAGTGACACATAATGTTGATTTATTTCATTGGTCCTCTAAGTCGTGTTATCCTTGTAACCCATGTGGCTGTAGTGAATGTTCTCATTTCTTTGTGCCTCAACAATATGGGTGATTGGATTCTGCTGTGGGGGGGCTTTGTGGGCATCTTCTCCTAAAGCCAACCCTAAAAGCTGATCACACCTCATTGACTTCCATTCCAGAAATCAGAATCATGTCAGCTTGCCAGCAGATGGAGAGGCTACTCCATGCATCCATCAACTGATGAGCCGCTCATCCGTAAACATGAAAAGTGAAGTTAACCGTTCAATTTGTGCAAAATAAGAGAGGAAAAAAAAAAGACTTCCAGAACAACTTAAGACATTGTTTTTCCTCTAAAACTGTAGCACTATGAGGAGCCATCTGCAACACATTTCTTCACTCTATCCCATAAAATTCCCCACTTTGGACCAGGATGTTTTGGACAGAGACCAGATGAATTGGTCATGGGCATTAGGGCTACTTTTTGGACACATGGGGCAAGGGTGAGACAGCTAGAGATATTCTTAAACTTGGAATGTGAGGGCTTGTGCAATTTAGCTACGGAGATCAGAGGCTCCCCATTCTGAGAATAGTTTTCAAAATAAAACAACAACAAAAAAGGCTGCTATGTCTCACATTCTAAGATATAAATACCTCAAGAAGATATGAGAACAGTAAATCTGTTTATCGCACACAGGAGGAAAGTTCCTGAAAAACGCTGCAAAAAAAAAAAAAAAGAACATTTCAACATCAAAACTGGCTTTTTTGTTGTACTGTAAATCAAGCAAACAAGGATGTCCATAAAATCGCTCCATCTTGGTGAATCACAGCAGCATTAGCTCAGACATTTAGGCATTCCGTCTCTGTATCTGATCTTATCTGTGCACTGCCGGTGTAAAGATGCATGCATGGTGTCAGGCCCGCAGTGTGAATGCAGGCTCTTATCTCTCCTGCTCCGTCAGCTTTGAACCCAACTTGAACTCTCTGTTTCTTTTCCGAACCCTCTCCAAAGAGCAGAAGAACAACAGGTTGAAAGTGTTGCTCTAGAGAGAAAAGTAGATCATTGTGCAGACTGGCAGGCACGAGGCAACACCAGGGCCCAGCTCTGACAGGTTAACCCAGGTACAATGTTCCTGTAACTGAAGCACGACAGCCTGGAGGACAGAACTGAGGCCTACGTGATATGAACAGAGGCTCTTTGTTGCTTAAATGGATTTGTTTTGACACCAGGATCTCACTGCTGCATGTCTCGTGCATTAAGGGGTAATTAATCTCACCGTGTGATTGCTGTAACAAAGAAGTGAGATTATACTGCATCTACCAGCCTGTCATTCATTGTCATCTTCCTGAGATCAATTATTTTACCCGCTATTATCAGGTTCCCCTCTGCAAACTGAGTGTTCGTCTGATTTGGATCCATCTGGGCGAGTGGAAGTTGTTTTCAGTGAGGCAATGCAGCCTGATCCAGCAGGTTTGTGGCAGCTCCAGGATCAGTTTGCCTCATTATGTTAGAATACACCTACATCAGTGCATTTTTGTTATCTATATCAACACCCAAGACTGGATTGAGACAAAAGTGATGAAAGAAAGTCATCAGAGCCTTTCAATGTTGAAAAGTCTTGTTTCAGACTCAATTTAAACTTCAAAGTGCATTTCCCCACCAACTTCTCTGAGATATTTAAACAATACAAGATAGTATACGGTTAAAGGGGTTTCTGAATATTCTGGGTCTGTTATGAAGTTTCTTTGTGTGGCTGGAAGGTGAACCTCTGGCCCAGTTTTCAGTCCTTTGCAGCCTCTAGCCTCTTCCAGTAAAGCCCCAGATTTAGCCCATGAAAAAGCATTACCACAGCATGACACTGCCACCACCATGTCAATGGTATCTTCTGAGAGTTGTTCAGTGCAAGTCTTTCATCAAAGTCCATTTTTGCTACTAAGCAAAAATAATTCATATATTTTCTGCTCTGCCTCTGCAGCTTGAGGCAAAGTGTCATTAAATACTATCTTTCAAAGCCCAAATTTTAGTTTTAAATCATCATATTTTCTCATCCGTGACTTCCCTGCTATGTATTTCAGGTTTCATTATGCTATTTGTTCAGTATTATTCTCTAAAATATTTCTGAGGCCTTCCCAATTTGTAAAAAGATTGAATTACTCCTATTTGGACTATTTACTAATTAGCCAGGCTAGTATTTAGAAGCATCGAAGTAACAGGGGGCTGGATAAAAAGGCACACAATGTTCCCTCTACTACTGTCTGTATTACTTGTTTTTGATCGTAAAACATCCCAATAAAAACATACAAATTTGAGGTTATAACTTGACAAATGTTAAAGTGTTATAAAAACTTTTGCAAAGTACATTTATAGGCTGACCCCAGAGTCAGATCCTCAACACCTATAAGCCTCACTGTTCGCATATCCACCTGTGCATCTCTGCTTGACTCTGAAACTCATTCCCCCAAGATATCAACATGGTTAATTTACTGGGCTTGGGAAACTCACACTATAAGACCCATCTTTTTAAATTGGCCTTCTCTTTGTGACATGTTTTTTTACCTTTCTCTTAATTCTCCTTTTCTATGCAATATTTTCATTTTTTTAATTACTTTTTATGACTTAGTTCTACAATTGATGTTTAATTTGATGTTGATTGCATTTAAAAATGAAATGATTTTTGATTATTAATGCATGCAAGTACAGAAGAAAAAAGGAAACACATTTAATATACTTAAATACTGATTTTATACTTTTTTTGCACATTAAAAAGCGTTTATAGGTGTAAAACTTTTACTCATATCAGAACTATCAAAAATTGTGTCATCCTCATGCTGCCACCTAGTGGACAGATCATAAACACGCAAGTTTTTGTTTTAAACAATTAACAGGGAAATAAAAAAATAATCAATCCTCAATATCCTTATAAAACCGAATGGTCTTTATTAATAAAACAAAAACTATTTTAACAGTTCTGCGTTTAACTTTTTTTTTTTTTTGCCAAATATCAAAAGACCTTCCAGTTTCTGTATTTATTGTAATTAACCACCTTATAACACTAATTAGTGAGGCACAGAAAGGTGTTGACTTAAGTATAAATAAATGGAAATGGGAATTTCTGACATTAAAGGATAGTTACGGGTTTATACCACTGATTAAAATGTTTCTGGAGACTAATAGAAAGATTAGAAATGAGTAATTTAATAGTAAAATATATTTTTCATCTTCTTCTTAAAAAGTCAGTTGTGTATGATATGATTTTCTTGCAGAGAAAAATAATATAATGTGTTGCTCTTCATTTAATAGCTTTAAAGTGGTGCCTCTCTGCTTCAAGAAACCTCAATCTGCCGACTAACTGACTGACTAAAAGGCGCTCGATCAATCACTGAGCCTGAGCTCCTTGGTTCTTCTTCTCCTGCCAGGACTTCTTCCTCAGCTCCAGCTCAACATCAGTGAATGAGGCTGGGCCCCAGTTAGTGATCCTCTGAGGTCCTTTGTCACCTAAACAAAAAGTCAAACCAGACATCAGCTACTTAATAATCAATATCCACAGAGAGAAGTACTTCTGATGGTTGTTATTTCCTGTGATTCTCACAGTGGAGGGAGAATGAAATGACCCTACCTGGCTGGATGAGACGAACCAACCCCTCATGTTTGGCCACTTTATCTTTCCAAGTCTTAGTCTTGTTTGCTGCTCGCTCCAGTTTTCTTGATACCTCCTTAAGATGAGGAAGATAAGAAAGATAGGTGATTAAAAAAAGGTATCTCCTACGATGAGAAGGATTTTTTGATAGCACCAGCTTAACATAACCAATGATTTTTAAGATAGTTGTAAGTCATCTTTTGGTTCCTTTGAAATAAATAATCTCGTGGGATGGAAGAGTTTGTTCTGCAACCCGAGGGTCGCAGGTTCGAACCTCAGCTACATCTGACAGTCCTCAGGGTGAAAATTTTACGGGCCTTTTATTACATTTATTTCTAATAAATTCTCTGCTTGTAATAAATCCAACTGTTGTAGTTTGCAACTCTGCCACTAGATGTGAGCACAATCTAAACACTAAACCTTTAATTTCAATAAATTAATTTGATTTTTCTTGAAGTTAGAGACATGTTTCATTTCATCTTAATGTATCAGATGTGATTTAGTGGGATTGTGTTTGACAATGATTTAAATGACCTGGTTTATGTTTTACTGAAAACTTTAAGAGGGAAAATACATCTATTGTAAGGCTAAAACATAAGCCAGCCTCTATCTGATGTATAAATCCTTAAGAACCTGGTACTGCTCCAGCGCCCCCTGCCGCTCCCTCTCCAGCCTGTCCAGCTGCTCTGATGCTGCTCGCAACTCCTTCTCCTTGGCCAGCTGCTCAGCCATCAGCTCCTCCTTCTCCGCCTCCGTCTGAGAAAGCTCCTTCTGCTGTTTCAGGTAGATCTGCTCCAGCTCCGCCCTCTTTGCCGCCTCCTCTTCCAATAATCTGTTAAAAAGCAGACATTAAACACTTAAATTATCGGTTATTAATGTACTGCAAGTTCTGAGGATTTATAAACATATAGACTGATTCAAAAGCATGAGAAAATATTTGAAAGTATCTCAAAATGTTTTTATCACTTTAAATTCCTACTAATGAGTTTCTCATTGAATCACCAGAAGCCAATGACCATTAAAGGTCAGTGTAGCTACAGTGGGGCAAAAAAGTATTTAGTCAGCCACCAATAGTGAAAGTTCTCCCACTTACAGATGAGAGAGGCCGGTAATTTTCATCATAGATATACCTCAACTATGAGAGACAAAATGAGAAAAAAAAAATCCAGAAAATCACATTGTCTGATTTTTAAAGAATTTATATACAAAATATGGTGGAAAACAAGTATTTGGTCAGTTACAAACGAGCAAGATTTCTGGCTCTCACAGACCTGTAACTTCTTCTGTAAG
>NW_015150738.1:840301-855122 GCF_000732505.1 Cyprinodon variegatus
CTTACAGAAGAAGTTACAGGTCTGTGAGAGCCAGAAATCTTGCTCGTTTGTAACTGACCAAATACTTGTTTTCCACCATATTTTGTATATAAATTCTTTAAAAATCAGACAATGTGATTTTCTGGATTTTTTTTTTCTCATTTTGTCTCTCATAGTTGAGGTATATCTATGATGAAAATTACCGGCCTCTCTCATCTGTAAGTGGGAGAACTTTCACTATTGGTGGCTGACTAAATACTTTTTTGCCCCACTGTATAGCTAACAGGATTCAATCATTACCTCTAAACTCCAGAGAACATAAATGTTTTCCAACAGGGAAATGACAAAAAACATTTTATGCCAACAAAAATATGTGGATGGCCTTGAGGAGAGGAGCAAGGGTGAAAAACCCCAGCATCATCCTTTAGCTGAAAAAATAACAGATCAGCAGTAACCAGAGAGCTTCAGCTGCCTGTAATGCTTTGCTATCACTTAAGATGTAGATCAGATTTTTCCATGGAAAGTACTCCCCGCTCTGTGCTTCTGTGTATAGCTCTGGATCTTTCCTAGAATAATTAACAAAATTATCACTGCAATTAATTTAGATAATCCAGTCTTTCTTCCCCTGCGACGATACGTCTACCTCAATGCTTCTTTGGGTTTGTGTGCATCCGTTTTCTTTCCTAAAACAACTTTGTTTGCTGCAGATTGACGCAAAACCTGAGATAATACTAATGGAGGTTTCTGCTTGTTAAAAGGGAGTTTTTCCTTCCTATAGTCACTAGATGCTTGATCTTTAGGAAGGATTATTGCAAATACAGACATCCCAAGTTCCAAAAACTCATTTCAGGGAGATGCTTAATCTTGTAGCCTTGAACATCGGTTATTCTTTCTGTTTTTCATGGGACTGCAGCATATAATACACCTCGCCACGGTGTCATCATTCCTCACCATTGCCATTTCTAGACAGGGACCAGAAATTCTAATGATATGCGCTGGAACAGACATGGTTACTGATATGTCCTTTGGAACTACATTCTTTTTCTTTTCAAATTCTGTTTTACTAATTATTCAAAAACAATAAGGTGATAGCTTCAGTGGTACTGAGATAGGATCCCAGTTTTCATCTGCTAAATGTTTTTTTCCACAACAAATAAAAAAACTCCTTTACTTTTTTACAGATGAATTTAACAGTTTTTCTTGAGTTCTAATTCCAATTTTATAGAAAACGGTAGTTTTAACTTAGATTAAGTGAAAAATATGTAAAATTCTTAAATTTAAAATGTATATTGACCTCAAAAGAAATCGAATTTGTATTGGACCTAATTGAAAAGAAATTTCACTTCATGCAGCTCTCTAAATATATCTGAATAACTTGCCCTGAGCTGCCCCCTCTCCTGGCCCCCTGGTAAATTTAGTTCAGATCCGCCACTGTTTAATCTTCACTAGACGTGGATATATCTGCTTTAAAATTAGTCCTATATTTTCGTTTTTTACTCGAGGATTCAACCTCTGCTGTTTCACATGATGCACAGCTTTGAGTGGTAACTTGGTGACTGCCAGAGAGTAACCCAGAGAAACTTATCGGACTGATCCAATCAGCTCTCTGATCAACCAGTCGCCTGGAACCCTGGTTGATCAGAGCATCGCTTTGGACAGACAAGTTGCACAGGTTTCACAAGTAACCTCCTCCCCAAGCTCTCTTGTTGTCTGCACAATCAAAGTAGTTCTTATCCGAACATGATGCATGAATTATTACCTGCCCTCTCTCACTCACATTAAAAAACACCACCTCGCAGAGTGTAAAATCCGGGATAATTTATCCGACTCGCAGGCATCCGTGAACAACCATCTATATCAGGGAGATTCCCGGAACTTCCGGGAGACTTGGGATGTCTGCGAATAAAACATCTCCATACCATCAACTGAGCTTCCCCATAACTTTCTTTTGAAGTGAATTGAATGTGTTCTAATAATGAGGACTGAGTTGGACCTCACTTTATTGGAATGACACTGAATGAACTTAACTGAGCTGAACCAAACTAGATTCTATACAATCAGAAATGACTTTTGCTTCTTTTCATCATGTAAAGGGCCTCGACAGTTGTTGGGCATTGGCACCATGATACCGTAATAATAATGTGAAGCAACTTTTAAAATGAACCGATTTACATTCATAAATCTAAATGTCAAAAGTTTTAGAACAATTTTTTTTTTTAACAATATAGCAGAGATTTGAACCGGATGAATTGCTGCACACCTACACACGCTGACCATAACTACAACAAAATGGTGATCATTGGCTGTTTTACAGTTAAAATTACAGCTATTAATAGCCTCCTAAACATAAAACTAATACTCTGTCTTGAGCATCTTAAATATGTTCCTCAGACCTGGCCTGCAGCTTCCTCATGGCTTCCTCATCCTGCTTGGCCTGTCGCTCATCCTCTAAGGCCTCCTCCAATCGGTGGTACATGTCTTCAAGTTCTCTGACCCGCTGAAGGTACTGCTCCAGCTCGCTGGACTTCGCAGCCATCTGCTCCTCCATCTCCTGCCGTACCTGAAATATTTTGTGATCTTTATGTACAACAAAAAGAACTGTTTGTGTACCAATACAACAGCAATAAGATCATAAGAAATACCTGATTTGAATCTAAGACTCAAGAAAATTCAGAGCAAAAAAAGAAAAGTAGAGAAAACCAGCATTATGTTAGATACCTTAGCAAATGTAAAAAAAAAAAAAAATAAAAATTTTTTTTCTTGACTTGAGGACCTTTTTAGCAGGAAAATTTAGATGTTTGCATTGCCACAAATGAAAAAAGGATAGTAGGCACATTTACTTTACTCTCTATATAGGAAAGTGAATAAACAAGGAGGCCAGATCTCTTGTTACCCAGGAAACACAATCTCTCTGTTTAGAAAACTTCCCCTCAGGAATAAAGTACAACTGTTTCCTTGTTAAAATCCAATCTCATGTAGTTTCAGCTTTAAGGGAAAAAAAAAAGACTAAAGAGTCTGAGTGAAAGGAGACGGCCCATGTTTTTACAGCTACAACAAATGGTGCAATTAAAAAAAAAATCTTTTTAATTTTTCTTTTTTTGTCTCACAGATCTTGATGTGAGACAAAAATAAAGGGATAAAATAATACAGACTTTCAAAATGTATAAAAAGGAAAAAAATATGTTAATGTTTAACTGCCATCCTTGTCCAAAAAGGTTTTAACTGTGATTGATCGCATTTATATGTCAGCTAAGGTAAATATCAACAACTGCGCACTGACTTTTATAGACTAAATTAACAGCATACGAGAAGATATAACACAAATCATGTCTGCCCTGGCCCCTAACCCCATCGCTATATGGAGGGGGGGCTATATAGCGGACTTCATAGTGAACTCAGTTAACTTACTGTTAACTACTTTTCATTCCCTGTTGGTCAAGTGACTCAGCGTCCCCGCACAGTTCCTGTACCATCTTTGTTCTCTCTCTCACGCAAAACAAATCCCATGACGCTTTGTGAGGAGAGCTCTTGCAAAGCATTGTGGGATATATCCCCTCTGCTCTAGTGACCATAGATGCACACTACTTTTCTAAGGTGCATTGTGGGAAATTTGAAATCCACTACTTTTTCATCCACTGGACATTGGAAGCTCATTAAGTGGCGCAACGTTAGGGCGGACGTTCGGACACAGCCTTTGAGACTCCAGTGAAACAATAATTAAAACATGGGATTGACCGACCTACCAATGTTGCTCCAGAAGCATACAGATATCTCATCCAGAAGGTTACAAAAGACTAACAACATCTAAAACCTTGCAGAAACTGCCTCAGGATGACAGATGTAAATGAGCAACTTAGCTATAATCTGGCTCATTTACAATCTGTACAAAAGTATAAGATTGTTCATTAATGTGCTCTGTCCTGATAAAATAAATAAATAAAAATAAAAAAGATCCAAAGGCAAGTCTTTGTAAACACAATTTGCACTTATTTGATTATTTTCCATTTTATCTAAAAAATTTAAGTGCCAAAATTACCAAAAAATTTCTTTTTTTTTTTTAGTCCTGAATCATTTTAAACTTAAAGTCTATCCTGGTCTGTATAGAGACAGCGTTCCTAATAGGAACAGGGGGGTCATATTTATTTTATAACTATTTTTTAAACATTACAATGATCAGCATCAGAAATACTTGTGCTCTTTGGGCAGCTACGCAATGTTTTTTGATTTCAAAAAACAAAAGTAACATTTCTTTTTTTTTTAGCCTATTTTTTTATTGAATTGTTGATGCCAATCAGTATGTTGTTGGTTGGTTGTAATAAATCGCACCCCATAAAGTGTATGAGATAAAAGACTGAGTGACGGCCTCACAGCACCATGCTTATACTGACACACTGAGGGAGCCTTGGAACTGGCCGACCCAAGATGGTCCTCCAGCTGCGTCTGATTTTCCACCAAATTGAGATATATAAAGGAAAGCTGTGTGCTGACAAGCCCACACTCAGCTTTATACATCCCGTTTGTTTTTATGCCACAAGTTTTCAAGATTTCTCCCTACCGCAAACTTTTATCATAAAGGTTGCACACCCTTTTCTGCGTGAGGCCCCCCAAGTCATAAAGCATTGAATGGAATCAATTCTGAAAGTGTACATCTACCAAACACTTGAAAATGGAGTACAGCAAAAAATATATATAACTGAATAAATCCTGATTTTTAAAATTGTGCATAGACACAAAAAACAAAAAGAAAAAACTTTCATTAATCACAGCCATGGCTCAAAGTTTGCCTTCAAGGTTCCACCTCATGTTCAAGCCATCTGCATGGTCATCAACCATAAATGGTTCATGTAAAGCACCACATGAATGTCATTGTGTATTTAAATGAACCAGCTCATTAATATTATTTATTGGTTATAAATGGAAACTGCAACTAAGAGGGGAAAAATAAACACAGTTTAACCGATGTGTTGGTGAGTGAGATGGAGAGTCAGATAAATATGTATGGTTGCCACAGTAAATAAAAAGTATAAATAAATGGAGCTTCTTCAGTGACAGACTGCTGCACCTTAATGTTATTTTATCACAGATCCTTCCTCCCAGCAGCTGTAAGACTCTATAACCACCACTGTTCCCAACAACCTCAGTAAGATGTTTACATTCATGCTGATTTTGCAGTTTCTACCTTATTCAGTTAAATAACATGCTGCTGTAATTGTGCACATCTCTGATGTTGCTGCCATTTTCAATTATCAATTTCTGTAAAAATGTTCAGCTGTATATTGGTCATTTATAATGGTCATTAAACACTTTACAGTGCAGTATTGTATTGTTTATTTTTTAACTCTTCACTATTATTTTATTCTTATACATTTTTCTAAGATCCATATTTGTGTGAACATTTTTCTATAATCTTTTTGCTGCTGTAAATACCAGAATTTCCCCATTGTGGGACAATAAAGGGATTTTCTATTCTATTCTATTTTATTCTATAATGACACCTTAAGGGTCTGATGAAGACTGATAACATTAACAAGGACATCCAGACAGTACTGTTACAGTACTGAATTATCTTGTTTCTAAAAGCAGCTTCAGGCAGACAGTAAATTTATTGTCGACTATTTTTAAACACCATTTAGCACTTTTAAGAGCCAACAGGAACCACAGATTGGGTAAAGACCATGTTAAGTAAAAAATAAATGTGTGTTCTCAGTTTGTCACACCACAGAAATATGTTTTACTTTTAACCCATCTGCATTTGAATAGTAAGAAAACCAACTATGCATATAAAATTAGGTCTCAAAAGTAATATAAAACAACCGCTTTCTCTGCCTGATAGGCAGAGATTGTCAGTTAGCGCTGTTGAAACCAAGCCTATATGCCATCTATTTCACTGCCATAGTTTTAAAGAAACAAAATAAGGCAAATGTTATAGTTTGATTTTTAATTCAGGGGGATCAATTGAAACTTCACACATCTGGGACTCATGTTCAATGGGGAAACAGAGGAGATTCGCTATGCTCTCTGACTGCAGAGGCAGGGACAGTCCCAATACTCACACTAAACTCTGCACCCTTCTATGAAGTGATCACCTGGAGGAAGTTCGCTGGTTGCAAGCGTACGAAATCTGGAGAATTGGGACAATACTTGTGCCCCACATTGTAACTGAGACATGGACATTGACAGGACAAAGCCCTTTTTTTGTAATGTAACTTCTTAAAAAAAAAAATAGGTCCTTTTATATTCACACATGTACAGTAAAATAGGAATCATTTTGATAATTATACCTAAAAAAGTTTTTTTAAACACACGCAACGGAGCTAACTTTTTATTTTTTTCCCCCTTACCTTATTTACGCAATAAACAAGTAAAATTAAAATAATATTAACTACTTTCAGTAAGGAAAAACGCACATCAGTGTGTAAAAAAACAGATGTGGAGGAATAAGTCAAGCTGAGTCAAAATGACAGGGGAATGAAGGCTGAATATCAAGGCCTTTTTAAAATAAAAAATACTCAGACTTGTAATAGCATTGTTTTTTTTGTTTTTTTCCAATGTTTTGATAGAGGAGAAGTAACTCCAAATCATCATAAATTTTACACTGAATAAAACCTCGAACTCTACGCTATTCCTGACTTTTTGAATTGAAAAACCGTTTTGGATGGTAAGCAAAACATCTAACTTGGAAACAAAGTCTAGTGGATTGTTTTCAATTTCTTTTTTTTTTTATGTCTAGTAGCTACAGTACGATTTTGCTTGTAAATCGGGGAAAATGGCACTAGACTTACCACACCGTGACGTTACTGCCAGAAGACGTCAGGAGATGTTACTATATTCAGGCAAAAGTGGCCGGTCCGTACTTACTGATTAACTCTAAATTCATCAAATCACTGCGAACATGTTAGTTTTAGGTATAGATAATGATCCATTGATCATTCCTTGTTGACTGGACTTTTCCTTTAATAAATAACTTTCCATTTGCAGATATTAATATTTTAACATCAGAAATACCAACTTAGACTGTCAATGTAGAATCTATGTGCAAAATCAAGGCTATCTAAACCATTTGTGTAAAGCCCAGATTAAAAAGCAGAAAATAAAGGAAATTCTTTCTTATGTAATTTAACCAGGTTCATAAGCACCTACTTCAAATTTGAATGTCTTTAAAAATGTATTACCAAGCTATATTTGGTTTGGTATTTTTAAATTGGGACTCTTTAATTTTTGGATAAATATGATGTTTAATAATTTGAATAATATTGAGGATCACCCTTAATTTTACCGACAGATTATTTAATAAACCATGCATTTATGATCACATATACATATATACACATATATGTATTCCAGTTTCACTTTGAAAAGCTTATGAATCTCTAAGGATTTAAACATAGTGATCTTGTTCGATTGAACTGAAGGGTTGAGAAATGGCTTTCCATGATTTTTTTGTATTGTAATTCAGTATCTAATGTTATGTTTAATCAGGTTGGTTAAATATTCTAAGAATTACCATTAACATTTAATATATCTTTAACAGAAATGACTCCCTTACTCATTAACTTTTAATGAAAATTGACTTTTTTTGACCAGATGGTCAATAAAACAGAAGCTTGTGGAGAAGATTTCAGAGTTAGGAGATGAGGAGTTAATAAGTAATCTCCAAGACTTTAGTTTGTTCTGCCCAGACACTGAACCAGGTGAGTACAATCTGCACAGTGAATTCTATTATGCACATTAGACCCATCTGGTTTAGTGTCTGGACACACTTCCCAATAGATTTCAATCCAGTCACATGACCTAAGCAAATTAAATAAAAATCGCCCTTGTTTAATGTGCAATTATAACAGAGGTGTAAAATGTAAAGGAAAATGTAAGTTTCTGGCTGCATATTTGCTCATGTGTAGGTATTTAACTTGCGGAAAACCCCATTAAAATTTTTTTTCCATTTGCGTGGATTGAATGTCGCCTCCAGGTCACCCTCTAACCTTCAGAGAGCCAAAACCAGAGGAACCAGAATAAAAATAGGAAATCAGTTCTTTTGCGAGACTTGGCCAAAATGATGCAGTTTTCTAAATTTGACATCTTCATGCTTACCTGCCTTTCCTCAAGAGAGACCCAAAGTGACGAATCTGGAGGTACTATATTGGCCTTTGAAATTAAAATGAGGCCTTATTTCCTCAGGTCTCTAAGCAACACGTTTCTTATTTTTGGATATTTTTTACTTGACTTCAGGTTTTTCTTGAACGAATATCTATTTAGTTGCTGTGAGCTGCAAATCCCAAATACATTAGAGTGTATTTGATGAGCCCTTGTCGTCATCATCATTATATGTGCAGTCTTTTAAAAAATGTTAACTGTATCTTTTAACCATTAACACAAATTAGGTGTGAACATTTGTACAAGGCGGTGTGGAAAAACTTTTACCATTTTTTCTCTCTCCAAGTCTAATCTGTATCGATCGTGCAGGTCTGACTGTTTTTTTTGCCTCCTGAGCTCCTCCAGTGTTGCTTTGGCCTGGACCTCTTCCATTTTCTGTGAAGCACAATAGAGGAAGGAGCCGTTACCGCTCTGCTTGAACCAAGGCCACAAACAAACATAAAACAGCGTAAAAAGCTTCTGAGGTTTAGTTAATTAAGACATTCTAAAGGAAACACTTTAAATCTACTTTTATTGACTTAAAAAAAAAAAAACTTTGCAGACATGCACTCATAGCTTCTCCAAAAATGTCCACAAGATCTAAAAGTGTTTTGACATTTGCAAAGAAAAGCCCAGTGGTAAAAGAAAAAGAGAAGTGAGATATGAGGAATAATATGGCTCAGCTTTAAGTACTGAGCTCATGCACCCGGTTTTAAACACACACAGGTGTCCCTATCTGATGCTGTTTGCATGAAGTTTTACTTCCCCTTTAATGTATTTTCTATTGTGTTAAACCCAAGTATGTGGGAATCCCTCCAACCAAACCCCCAACCCGGTGATGGGGTTAACTGAGTTAATGCTCATTTTCACAAATGTTTTTTCTTTTTTAAGGATCACCTTAAAGATACATTTTGAAAGATTAAACCATTAATAAACAGCTTTTACAAGAAATATTTTATATCATGAAATCATCATAAAGATAATTTGTTATAGACAGGGATATCCCCTAAATGATTTATTACACACAGCAATGCGCAACCATTCAGTTACCATGTTTTGCTCCTAAACTGTTATGCAAAAGTCTTAAGTCAAACCTTATTTCATTTATGGTTTGCTTCCAAAGTGAACAATTACGTTGCAATCTTGTAAAGTCGATAAGATTGATCAGTTTCCCTTAGATGTACCTTATTTTTTAGCTCTTGTAACCAAGAAATATTTCTTTACCTTCCTTAAACAGCTGCTTTTTCAAACACTTTATCTGCAGTATGTTTTCTTAGCACTTATTTTTTTCCCCCCATTTTTAGGCACATTCTCCCAACGTGGTCTTTAAGTTCATAGACATGCTGATCCATTGACTGGCGATAGCCTAAGATGGGACCAAGATGGCGTCTTTTACGCTGGCTTCATGCTTTTACTGTCACATTGACTATTGAGCCGATGTGACAACTGAATTTCTCCACTGTGAGATCAATAGAGTTTATTTGATCTTATCTGTATTTTGATGTTAAGAACAGACCATCCTCATCTCCTCCAGTTGCCTCTGTTTGGCCTCATTAGCCGCCTGGAGATTCTTCATCCTCTCTGCCAGGTCTTCCTCATCCATTAGCTGCTTCTGCCGGAGCTCCCGACGCCTGAGCCGGGCCTCACGGTGGGGAGACAGCAGGCCGAGCCTCAGCAGCTGGATGCACGTCTGTATAGCTACCAGAAGAGAGGAAGGAGGAGATCACTGATGGCAGGTTCAAAGTGACAGGACTCCAAGTCATGGGGAAGTTAGCTAGTCACCTTGAATCCATTCCTGCTTCTTCTTTTTATCCGAAGCACTGATCTCAAAGCTTTTATCGACGCACTTGATAATGAAAAGGCATTTTTTTCCATCTCTATCAAGCAGAGACTGGAAGAGATAAACAAATCATGTAAAACTGAAAGGATTTATAAGAAATACATGTATAAAATCCAATTATACAAAGTTTTATCCTTCATTCTTCCTTTAATGAAAGGACACTATTTACCTCCACGCAGCAGCTTTGGTCCAGAATGATGTCCCCCTTCTTCTCTGTGAGGTCTTCACAAACGTAGTAGGACAGCGAAGTGGGTCGAAGGACAAACCAACGCTCTGTCCAGTTCTTCCGCTTGTGGCCTTTCTTCATCATGTAACCCTTTAAAACACGACACCTAGTTTAACCAAGATAATTCCTGTAATTGTGATTAGAAACCCAAAGGGATGGCCCCTTTTTCCCACCTGCTTGAGGATGTCCAGTATGAGCTCTGAAAACACTTCATTGATGCTCATGGACAGAGTATGGCGGTCCACGTCTTTGCTGAAGTAGATCACCCCCACCAGCTCCATCAGCTCCCAGACAGTCAGCCAGTTCTTCCTTTTCTTCTGTTTCATGTAGTCAGTGAACTTTTCCTCACACCATCCCATTCCCATGGCCTCAGTCAGCTTTCGCAAAAAATACTCAACCTACATGGTGGACCAAAGATACTATTACTCTATGCATTAAGAGACGGTTAAAGATGCTTGAATATAATGGTAAGAGGTTCAGAATAGTTATAAAAATGTAGGATAATCTTTGTTAAGTTAAGAAGAAAAGTATAGTTATAAGAAACTTTAGTTGTTCTTGTGGAAACAGGTGACATTTTCCATCAAATCTATAAGAAACTACAAACCTCTTGAATTGTTCTTTACTATAAATATGTTTTGGTGTTGAAAAATACTTGAGGGAAGTTTTGGAAGATTTCCATTTTTCACAAATAAATAATAGTTAATTAAACACAAGCAGAACCCCCAAATGTGACAATAATACACCATGCTGTATAACGCATAGTCCTTGTCTATCAGAGCAGTTTTTTCATCCCTGCAGTAAAGCACAGTGACATAAGTTTCATGGTTATAAATGACCACTAAGGTATGAACAAAGTCTGCTCCAAGATTATTTAAAATACGAGTAAAATTCTGCACAAATCTTTTAAACCAGGCTCAATTTCCTCTGTCTTTGTTTTTGGGGAGCAAGTGGAGCATTGCAGCTCATACATTGGTCAGCTCAGGTCTCTAAAAGCCTGGGAATGTCTTCCAGCTGACTGTGACAGCTTGTTGTATATAGTCTGTTAAAAATTCACAAAAGTTACAAAAATTTCAAGCTTACAAACATTTACAGCATTTTCTTAAAAGTTATGTCTTTGTGAAATAGAAAGTAAAGATGCAAATATGGATTTGATTTTGTTCCATTATTGTTTCAAGCAAAGAATACGTTATGTAGGTGTGAAGTTAAACTTTGAGAAAGTTATTCTGAAAATATTTATCAAGATGAACTTTGTCATTTTCTTAGATTTCTTTTATTTCTAAAACTACTTTTTCCAAAAAGGAATTTTATATTTTCAAATTAGATTTTTTTCAGACTGAATTTTACAAATGGCATTATTTTGAAATTATCTCACAGATCACATTCACTTCCTTTCAAGGTCAACACAAACAATCGCTCACAACACTCACATTGACCAATAAAAATGTTGTTTTTCACATACAGACCAATAGAAATGCATCTTCATTCTTCACTCAAGAGCAAAGACAGTGAAGAGAATTTAATCTGTAAAACTCAATCCAAAAAAGAGAAACGAAAAACTTTGAAAAATAGAGCAAAAAAAACCCCACAAAACAGAAAATGATTTCTAAAATAAAACCTGTGAGGCCATCATAGCTCTTTAAGGTCCCCCTTTTTAATTCAAAATTGTCAGAGTTCAATTTTGTGGATTGCATCATTTTCTTCAACTTTCCATTTAAAAAATGTTGTTTTAGCAACAACAATGAATCTAAATTTAGTTCATAGGCAAAGACCTTCCATGTGACAAGAGAGCTTATCCTTCAAATGATCATCTACGGTAGGTTTCCACCAGGTTTTCAGCTAATAGCTCCTTTGCGATCATCCTGTGTTTGTAAAAAATACTCTTAAATGGGTTAACTTTGCTGTTTTTTTTTTTTAATATCCTACAAAAAAAAATGCGATCAATTTGGTTCATTGCTGGTGCAGGGGCTGCTCAGTGGCGCAGTGAGTAGCACTGCTGCTTTGCAGCAAGAAGGTTCTGGGTCCGATTCCCGGCCTGGCGTCTTTCTGCATGGAGTTTGCATGTTCTCCCTGAGCATGCGCGGGTTCTCTCCGGGTACTCTGGCTTCCTCCCACAGTCCAAAAACGAGACTGTTAGGTTAATTGGCTTCTCTACAGTCCACTTAGGTGTGAGTGTGTGTGAATATGGTTGTTTGTCATGTTTGTCGCTGTGTTGCCCTGCGATGAACTGGAGACCTGTCCAGGGTGAACACCTCCTCTCGCCCATTGACACAAAAGTTCAGAATTGATTAGATTGACAACAGTCAGAAAAACCTCTCCTAAAAAAATGGACTACTAACTACAAGAAAGTCTGTCTCCAGAGGTGCAAAGCATACAGAAATAATAGCTGACTCACATCTTTGGCACAATAGTTTATATTTGAAAGTTAAAATTAGGAATGATGTAACCCAGATACTTGGATACATGGGTTATTTCCTCTGATTTTCAGACTTTAACCTAAAATAGGAAGCATCATCTTCCTCACCTCCTCAAAAACCACCACCAGCGGGTATCTGTCTTCTGACAGAAAGTTAAAAATGCACCAGACTTTGAATGCATCATTATCTGAGATGATCAGACGCTGAGGATGAAAGTTTTTGTTGTAGCACAAGGTCCAGCACATCCGGTAGAACTCCAGCACGTCAAAGTCCTCCTGAACCTGAAAAAAAAATCAAAGAGTCAAAGTGGAGCCAAGGAGCAACACCACAGTGTGCTAGTTTACAAGCACCAAGCAAAGGGATTTTAGTTGGTCTCCTCTGGAAACCTTCAAGTCTGAAGGATGTGTGGTGATGTTGTTATAGGACTCATTTTTATTCAAGTCAGAGTGTGGCAGAGAAAAGGGAAGAAAACTGCTTTGCAGCACAAGAAAGGAAGCCTGAGCTGCTTACTAACTGGAGTGAGTCACCTCAAACTTCCCCAGAAACACTCATTTAAACAGATATGTAAAAAGTAGACGCTGTTACTCTGAATTTGCAACATTTTCTTCTCTGATGAGTCATTTTAATGCGAGTCTAGGTTAGGATGAATGTAACTATAAGTTTTAAAATTTCTATTATTAATTCATTTTCTTTGTCTTTGATTTTACACAGGATAAGACCCTATTTGACTTTCCATTTGTATTGAATCTGATAAATATGGTTTCTGGAGAAAGCACCAGAAATATATGTACCTATAAAACTACTCTATTATTTTTTCTTCTAAACAGCTAAATCCAATTGATTATATTGATGTAAAAATATTTAATGGCATCTCAAAATAAGTAAACTTTACATTTTACTTCTTCCTCAATGAACTAGAGTAATAATATATTTTGCATGAATAAAAAAAGACAATCATTTGCTGAGCAGTAATTCTATATTTGAATTTATTTAAAAGGTGTCATAAAATGAAGACAGTTTAATCATAGATACATGAAGTTCTTCAAACGAAAGCTACCTGGGTTATTTATAGGAGTTAAAGCATATAATTTGATTATATGTACTTATTATTCACCGGAAGGCCTTTTGTGCAAAGATTTACTATAATCATCAAATTGGTGTTTTGGAAATTGGTCGAACATCATTTTAAGTTTTTAACAAAGAATTGATCTCTAACTTGTAACCAGAGTAAAGTAAAATAATGAGAATAAATAAATAAGCAACTTTAAAGGTTTCTGAGTGGAATGTTTAGTGTATATATGAAACTTATGTAAAAATGAATGCTTGCCTTTTAACACAAAATTCATTTAATAAGAAACAAATATTTTTTTTAAATTGGATCTTTGTCTCAGAGGTGATTTTGAGTGAGCCTGAAATAATTAAAAAAAAAAAAAACTTAGAAAAAATTTTTTTTTTAAAGAAATATTTCATAAAGAGTTCAAATAAATAATAATTTTCAGACATTCCCATTTAGTTTTCACTACCCTGACCCCCACCTCACATAAACCATAGTGCAAACATTTCTTCAGTATTACTCATGTCCCATTTTGGAAGCAAAAATTAAAAGTCAAAATTAATCTTTCCTCTTAAAGATCTAGAATTTGAGAAGCCCAGCGAGACTCCTGACAGGAATCTGTGGAGGAACAAACCATCAGAGTGATAGTAAGGAGGCAATCCCACCCCTACAGTATTGGAGCTTATCACTACAGATGACTCATCAAAAGATCAGTATGAACATGAATCAGCAAAGAAGGGTTTAATTGCAATAATACTAAAAAACATTCCCCACACTCACAGTTGATATTTAATAGAGTAAAGGGTGTTTTTAAGGGTTATGAAGCATTAGGGCTTGGCACAAAAAAAAAAAGTTACATATTATTAGAGCATCATTCCTTTGAACTTTAATATTAAGATAATATATTCCTTAAATTGTTGTGACTTAAACTTAAAACTTTTACAATAATTTAGCTTGGTTTTTATATAAAAATGTATTTTTCTCCATCCAATTTGACTTATTATAACTATAATACTGATCTGAACTAGACACACATGTTAAAAAATAAGCATTCAAAACTATGTTAAAGGTATGGTTGAGGATCCACTTTGAAAAAAAAAAATGCACATGTTCAACCCTGTACCTGCTCCGTAGTGGGAAAGACAAACGCGTGCAAGAATATGCAGGGAGCCCATTTC
>NW_015150738.1:855132-869194 GCF_000732505.1 Cyprinodon variegatus
AAAAAAAAAATGCACATGTTCAACCCTGTACCTGCTCCGTAGTGGGAAAGACAAACGCGTGCAAGAATATGCGGGGAGCCCATTTCTCCTTGTGCACACTTTGTTTAAAAGTTGCTGTTTGCATCCCTCATACAAGCTTATTTTCCAAAAGTAGATTTGCAATTTTTCCACTTGTCAGACTCACCACTGGTAAGTGAAAATGGGGACGAGCACGTAGGACGGGCTTATGTAAACATATCACCAGAATGACTGGCAATTAGGAAGACCACTTATTATGATGATCCATGCGGAAAAAGAACATCCTCCACTATACCTTTAATATTAAGGTTGTAGCTTTTCGCCTTCTCTGTGCTCACCTTGTCCAAAATGTACTTGTTGAGGTACGGCATGTATCCCTCAGTAGAAAGAGGTCCTTTATCATCTTCCTTGAAATGTTCCTCAAAGCTCACTGGGTCATGGGGGATCTTCATTACTGTGCACAGGTTGTAGGACAGCACCTAAACAACCACAACAAATTAATCAAAGAAGAAAAACAGCACGGCTGTGAATGTGGATGCATTTACTGACTTAAAACTCAGACTCTGCTGATATGATGTTATGAAAGATGGCAAAGTTTCATAATGATTTACTCTGTTACATCTATCAAAAGTCTGTTACTTCTCCAGCATCACCAGCCAAGCGAACTTCCGTTCATGACCAAGACATCTCTAACATTTTATGCTTTGCCTCATTGCTCTCAGCTGCATTATTTCTAAATGTCACCAGTTTCATTTCAGCTCTGCTGCTCTAAAGCTCCGACAACAGTTTTGTCTGGCAAGCTGTCACAGAAATGAACAGCTTATCTTTAAACCCTTCTGTCTTCTTTTAGAGTCGGACCATCGGGTTTGTTTTAGGGGAGTGTGCCTTGCAATGATACAAAGGCAACGACAGCTTCCTCCCATAAAACAACAATGTAAGGTCCCTAACAGCTGCAGCGGAAAACACCGACTGCCCCTGGGGGATTGAGGCTCAATTTAAGGTGGAATATTCAGATGGTAGGGTCCCAATTTAGAGTTACACATTATAAAATCCTAGAATCACCTCGCATTTTATTAACTACTGTGACTGTATACTTTGGAACTCTTTACGTCAGCTATGCATCCATTAAACAGCACAGTCAACCAGAGTAATGCAGACCGTGCCCATCCCTTTAAACCACCATGTACCCATCATCTGAAGGCCAGGCACGGAGCTAGATGGGGGGCCAGGGGTGGCCATGGCCACCCTAAGCCAATCATTGGCCACCCCTGTGGCCACCCCTACAATTTTCCCCCTCTAATACAGACAGTGGCAACAGTAGTACTCTCAAATGGAATATTCAAACCATTTTAATGTTTCATTTATTAACATTTACTTGAAAACAAAGACACTGTGGTTAATTATGCATATAAATATACTAAAATTAAAAATAAGTATATAATTCATGCTCTTTTCAGAACTAGATTTTGTGTTATATGGGGTAAAGAGAAAATTATGTCTCTGCAAGTCATCTAGGAGTCTTCAGTAAAATCATAGATAATTATTTTAAAAAAAACATATTAAATAATAAATTTATGTAGATATTTTTACTTGTGAATATCATTTTTTTTTTGCAGAATAATTATTGATAAAAATAAGTATTGACAATGGAAAAGATGTTTGCCCCAGAACTTGAACCTGAAAGAATTGTATTCACTCTATATGCGTCTACTTGTTAGCAAAGGCTGTAGGAAAGGATAGGTTGTCTTTGTTTAGAAAATATGGATTTTGTGCTTGTTCATTTTCCTGTTGGAACAGTGTAGCTTACCCTGAGGTTCTGGTGCCTATTCACTTTCGGCCACCCCTCAGCGTACATTGGCTATTGCCGGGCCACCCTTGTAAAAAGTTTCTGGCTACGCCTGCTCTAAAGGGGGTCTTTCTTCTAAAGGTTAACCATTCAGTCATCTAGATCTATTTCAAAGATCACAGTGAAGTATTATGATTGTTTAATGATGTTAAAAAGAGGAGAGGTCATCAAATGAAAACTTATATTATTATTCCTCCTGCAAAAAAAAAAATTAAAAATACAACTAAAAATTAAAAAACAATGATAAATAAATATATATCCACCCATCCATTATCTAACACGCCTGTCCCTATTGGGGTCACGAGGGGTGCTGGTGCCCATCTCCAGCTGTCTTTGGGCGAGAGGTGGGGTACACCCTGGACAGGTCGCCAGTCCATCACAGGACATACAAGCATTCACCCACACGCTCACACCTAAGGAGAATCTAGAGAAGCCAATTAACCTAACAGTCATGTTTTTGGGCTGTGGGAGGAAGCCGGAGTACCCAGAGAGAACCTATGCATGCTCAGGGAGAACATGCAAACTCCAGGCAGAAAGACCCCGGGCCACGAATCGAACCCAGAACCTTCTTGCTATAATGCTATAATATAGCATTATAATATCATAAAATTATACAATAATAATTTTTTTTAAATCAAGATTTTTTTTTTTTTTCATGTGCATCCAGTACACATTGAACGGTCTTAAATAAAGATAGATTTCATCATTACGCTTTATTTAAGCAAGGACATGCTAAGATAACACATATATTAAAATCTTTAACAATAATATTGATTACTAACATTTGAAACTCACAATATGTGAGGCACAAAAAACATTTACATTTCATGATCTAGTCTGCATAAAACACATAAGACTATCTAAATATTTTACTTCTCACAATTTTACGAATAAACAGAAAGCAGACGAAAAGATGAAGATAAGTATAAGTGAATCATTAAGAAATAATATCGGAAGCATTCTCACTATTGTTTACTGTAATACACCAATTAGCTATGATCAAACTGTAAAAACATCTGCACAGCAACCTACTGTTATAAAATGATATAAAAGGCTTATAATCTATGTTTTTCAAATTGTAGAAAGGTTGATAGTAGTTGTTTTTTTAACACAACTGCTACAGAGTGTGGGGTAGAATTATAGGAAACAAAGTCATTTACTAAACTCAGTTTTTGAGGTGTGAATAGGGATTAAATGCAACTTTTTTATTATTATTATTATTGCAAAAAAAGAACAAACATGAACACTATAGACCATTATTAATTAAAAACATATACAACAACAAAGGGCTTTACAGAACAGAACTATTATTTTAAAATGTCAAAATCTGATCTATGATCAAGGGTTATATTTCTTTAGGGCTGCTATAATTTGCATGGCTTTAGTATTTGAACTGAATTTAAAGGATTTTATATAGATATTGATAGAATTGATAGATAATAAAATCTGAAATTGGGTTTTTGTTGTAAATATTTGGAGGTGTGAATATGTTATTTACCATAAATAACAAAAACATTAATAACGTATAAAAAATTCTGTTTTGAGAAGTTGATATTTTTCCATCCCAAACCAAACATCCTTATCTGTTAAAGTAATTTTAAGACTTTTTTGATGAAAAAAAATTGACATAACTCTCCACATATTTTGGTATAATTACAATTCCACAAAAGATCAATAAGCTTTTCTTCATTATTTTTACAAAAAGAACACATTTATCAAAAATGCTTTAACAGGATAAACATTATGAATACTTTTATAAAAAACTTCTCTTACTTTATTAGTTATTAAGTATTTTTAAGGAGCAACCAAGTTCACTTCCATTTTATATTTTCAACAGTGTTGGACCAATAAAATATACAAGCTGGTGAAAAAACAACATCTCGAAATAGAATATTTCTTAAACTTTTGTTGCTTGTTTTCTTACTTCAATCATAATCGATATAAATGGAGTTTGGATCAAAACTTTGCACTGAGTAAATTTGACGTGTTGGTAAAGATGATCAAAGCTGTTAAACGCACCTTTAACTGAGATTTGGAGACTTTCCCTCGATGATCCACATCCAGGGCTGTGAATGCATGCCAGATGGCTTTCAGAAGCTCCTCTCGAAGCCACATTTTGTCAACAAGCGACACCGCAGCTGTGTTCTGTCTTTATCCTGGTACCGTTTAGGTCTCTGGGCTCTTTAAGAGCCTAAATGACAGGGGGCCCCTGGGAGGACCGCAATAGACTCCCCACGTGACGCCCTTGTTCGGGTTCTTTTCTCCAAATATTTAAATGTTGGTTGAGATTTCCGGATTTTAATCTGCCCCTGTGTGAATTAACAAAACAGTCCTTAAAATGTGCCCAAAAGTAAGAGATAAAAATAAAAAAAATCCAACATTTCCGCATTACATTTAATATTTTGAGGAAATCTTCCCTTCCTGTTGTTCACTGAGCTTCCCTAATTTAATAATAATCGGCGCCACCTGCTGCTGTGTTGTTATCCACGGAAGTGGATTAGGGACACTGAAAAAAAAAAAAGTTAACTGATTTTTAAATATTTTTTCAGTCAGTGAAAAAGTCAAAATTCTGACTTAAATCTCAGGATTCTGGCTTTAATCTCAGGATTCTGACTTTAAGCTCATGATTCTGACTTTTACCTCAGGATTCTGACTTTAAGCTCATGATTCTGACTTTTATCTCAGGATTCTGACTTTAGCTCAGTATTCTGCCTTTTTCTTAGAATTCTGAATGAATTCTGACAACTAACAAACATAGCAACAAACCATAGCCATATCTGTTTTAGAATTCTGAGGTTTTTTTTCCATATTATACTGAAATAAAAATTTAAATATCAGTTAACTTTTTCGTTTTTTCAGTACTCTTCCGTACGTATCTCTTTAAACTCAGAGACAGTTTTATCATCTTGCATAAAATTTATTTTGCTCCAGGGGTTCAAAATAAACAGAAGGTTAGGGGTTCGGGTTACTGTTTTCTACCTGAGTTATATTCATAAACAACCCAAAAATATATGCAAATGAAACAGTGGTGGTTCTAGACCAAATGTACCAGGGGGCCAGGAGGGGGCCAGTTTTCACGGGGGCACAGAAAAACATGAAATAAAAAAACAGGGAAAGGGATTCATATATATTAAGATGCCTACATGAAGTGAAATTTCTATTTAATTAGGTTTAATTAAAATGATGTCTTATTAGGTGAATAAACCTTCATAATCTAGGAATTTTACATATTTTTGACTTAATTTAAGCTAAAATTACCGGTATCTATGGAATCTGAATTAGAACTAAATAAAGATAGATAAATTCATCTGTAATAAAGTATTTGTTTTTATTTGTTTTGACCAAAAAAAAAACACTTAGCAGATGAAAACTGGGATCCTATCTCAATACAATTATCACCTTATTGTACAGTACAGGGGCCAAAACAAGGGCCAGGACATGATCCACAGGGGCACTGGCCCCCGTTGGCCCCTGTCTAGAACCACTCATGAAATGAAACAATAGATGCTGCAAAGTTCCGGGACTGTTTTGTTGATAGAAATTAAAGAAAAATCCTCAGAACAGCAACAAATCCAAACCAAAATTCAGCCTCCTATGCGGTGCATTTTGTAAAGTCAAGGAAAGAAAAATTAAGAGCAATATTTATGGTTATTTAGCGTGTTTTAAGAGAAAAATAAGGGGATTATTTTATTTCCAAAAATTTTTTTTCACAATGTCATTCATTCATTAACTTAGAAAAATCTTACTTTGTTAAATAAATATTAAGTTTGGACCTAAATATTTATTTAACAAATAAGATTTTTAATTTGCAAACAAATATTTATTTTGGAGCTAAATATCTATTTAAAGGTATAATGGAGAATTTTCGTACATTTTTGACAACACCTGCCCTCTCCACTTAAAAAGAAAAAAAAATGCACATGCACAACCCTCTACCTAAATTATGAGAATAACGTCATAACATTATTAGAATAAATTCGTAAAAAAAAAAAATTAGAATATTGTCATAAAATTACTTGAATAAAGTTGCAACGAGAACAGTCATAAAATTATGAGAATAAAGTTATAAAATTGCAAGAATTAAGTATAAAATATGAAAAAAAAAGTCCTAATATGACAAGTAAACACCTTTGTTTATAGATGTTGGAGATCTGCCTGTTTTTCAGTGTAGTCCTGTTTCTCTGACTGTGACTGGCTGGATGTGCTCTCTTCATCCTCCATCATTGGAGCTGGCTCGGAGCTCATCTGCTTGGCTGTGGGTTTGTGGACGGGTCCGCCTTTTACAGCTGCCTTTTGTATCTCTGCTTCTTTCTCTTTGAACCCCAATCAGGTACGGCAGATGGCCACTTACACTGAGCATGGTTCTTCTGGAGGATTGCATTCGAGTCAATAAGTCGACGCAATCAACTGGTTTTCCTTAAGATAGAAAACTTTGAATCAATTTGACTGTATGATGATCTGGTGAACTCTAATGTGTTGTGAATTGGCGCTATAGAAATAAACTGAATTGAAATTAAACACATCACCAGAATGATTGACAATTAGGAGGACCACTTACTTTGATGATCCTCCACTAAACCTTTAACAAACTAAATATTTAGCTCCAAACTAAATGTTAATTTAACAAAGTAAGATTTTTCTAAATGAATGAATGAAAGATTACTTGGAAAAAACAACCCCCTTATTTTTCGCCTAAAACACACTAAATAACCATAAATATTTCTCCTAATTTTTCACTGCTTAACTTTACAAACTGCACCCCATAGCCTCCTCCATGCTTAAGCTTTGACAGTTTAAAACTAAATTTAACACACAACTTGGCATCAACTACTTTACAAGAATGACCTGAGGCGGGGGGTCAGATCTTGGCTTCACCTTATCTGCTGTTGCTTGGCTGATTCTGGTTCTCAGTGAATCAGTCAACTTTAACCTCTGCTCAGCTGCAGCTGCAGAGATAAACCCCCATCATGACACCGATCACCTCGTCTATGTGTCCCAGGGTGATCTGGATTCAAAGTTATGCTGGTTTTTTGGTTTCTTTTGCAGCTGATTGTATTTAATTACATCTAGGTTATATAGTTCTACTCTTTAAGAATTGTTATTCTCAATATTTATCTCCAGAGGTTTAAAAGGGATTCACATTCTTTACCAAAGTAAAAGTAGATACCTGTGTAAAACAATACAAATCTTTTAAAAAGTACTGATTGATCTCCTTTACTCAACGTAAAAATAAAAATACAGGCTCTTCTTTGCTCTTTGGTACATAAGTAAAATTAAGCTATTTTCTTAAATGGTATTTTTTACTTTTTTCTTAAAATCAGGTTTGAATCTTGCTCCTTTGCTCGCTGTTTTGGAAGAGAGAACATAAAAAATACTGACTTAGTCTAGTTTGTTTTGAATGAAAGCTTGAGACAGCATATCCATTGAAATGAGCAGAAATCCTGTATGAGTGGCTGAATACTTTGAGCTACTATTCACAGAACTAAAACTGCAAACTGCATAAAACAAATATAACTTAAAACATTTTAAAACTGTCGATTTAAATTCTAAGGGAGGAATGGATGAGGATTGTGGAATCTGATGCACCATGTATAATCTTTTCCCGTTTCCCTATAAACAAGCAGGGCTCCTACTGGACAGATTATGCATTTTCCCTTGGTTTTATTGCAGCTTATATCTGTTGAATAAAAGTAACAAGATTTTATTTTTTAAAGTACCGGTAGTAAAAAGTATAGATATTTGTATATAATATACAAGAAAAAATGGTACCTAGCTGCTTATCATCACTTGTGTATAACCAGTAGGTATGTGGCTGTAATCCTCAGGCACTGATCATAGAGGTTTGTGTGCGTTTTAAATTAAGACAATTCTTTTAATCACCTAAGACAGAAAACTTAAATTGCCATTTTCTACTGTTTTAATGGCTACAAGCCAGAAGCTTCATAATTTGCTTAAAGCTTTAGTTATCAACGTTTGCTTTTTATGCCAGATAAGAAAAAACAAACTTGTGTAAGCAACTTTAAAGGAAAAAATTCATTTACAGATTCAAATTTCTCTAAAGATGGAAAATAAATCCTATATTCTAAAACACATTCAGTATGCAGGACTTTAAAACTCCTTAAGAAAAATGAAAAAGGCTCGTTTCCCTTAGCTTCTTTTAATATGTTGTATATATAGATGGTTCATCCATACACCAACCAAAAGCTTGCGACCTTCACGAAAAGTTGAACTGTACATGCTTCAACGATGTATCCAACGCCACTTCCAGTGCTCACAAACACTTGTCCCGTAGCCTTATTGAACACCAAAGCATCCTTACTGAAACTCATGTCTGCAACTGATTCACTAACCAGATGCATTATTAATTAGCTGTTAACACCTGCAAAGTAACAATGTTACAGCCTGTTTCCCCCATTTTAAATAGTTTTGAATTAAAAAAACAAAAAAAAAAACATTTGCAGTCTGATACAGAAGGCTAGAAGACCTGAACAATATGAAAGTGCTAGTCATTAATTTACAGAGATCAGGTATCACATAGTGCTATGAATTATCCAATATGCTACATATGAATACAGCTGTGGATACCTTACAAAAGCCTCTAGTCGTTTTTCCCCCCAAGGATACTTGAAAAACCAATAACCTTGGCTTGTATATACATAAACATGTTTGTTTATGCAGATTCAATCACTACCAGAGGTGTGATCTTATGTTCACAACAGTGATAATGAAATATTTAGTCCCATTATCAATTCTATCAGGTAACCCCCCATTTATTATTTTTTTTGTTTCAGCGGGAAGAAAATAGGAAGTTGCTGTCTCAGGGCTCCAGGGGACAACATTGTTTAGAGCTTCTCTTGGGTCTTGATCAAGTTCATGGTTTGGTTTCCTGAGCCATCCGTTGTGTTGTAGTTATTCCCCCCCTCCCCATATCTTTTGGTGCCTTCTTTTCCCCTCTTTTGACAGATTGAAGAATGACTCAGAAGAACCAGGTCTGGAACTACTATTTAAGGGAACAACACAAGCTTTTTTTTTCTCACTTCACTACAATCAGTCACAGAGTAATAAAAAAAAAAAAAAAAAAAAATTAGAATAGATGATTCAATTCATTCCTGGAGCAGAGCCCCCGAAGTTGAAAGTAGATGGCACCACCGGCGCTGTGAACTTGTACCCGCCGTGTTTCTCGATCATTTTGGACTCTGCAACAAGACGGAAAGTGACAGTGGTTTGAAATAAAATAAAAACACTTAAAATGACAGGAAAATTAAAGGTGAGACTAAATGCCAGATAAGAAACATGCACTACTGCTCTCTGAAAGCACCTTTCAGCTCGAAATGTATTTTGCATCATATTTAAAGACAGCATGAAAAGCGTGTTAAAACAGGAAGCATTGAGGGAAAAATTCTTAAAATGTACATGCTTTAAAAAATAACAAATTCCAACAATAAAAAAATTGTATGTTTCATACTCCTTAACTTTTCCATATTCTCAACATTTGAAGAGAAAATAAAAGTTTGGGATATATCCTCTCAAATACTCAAACCAAGCAAATAAAAATGGTTTTCTTAGCATCTGAACATTTAAAAATCAGTCCTATTTAAAGGTTGATGTTGGAATTTGTTAATTGTTTTTTTCTTGGAAAGAAAGAACTATATGGTCTGATTTTAATAGGGTCTGGAGGAAAATCAAGTTGGGAAAAATGGTCGACTTCTGGAATTTGGGCTGTTTGCTTCCATTTCTGGTCATTTTCATAAAAATAAAGTTCTCCAATTTGAGAATTCATATTAAAAAAAGTCCACTTAACATAAACCACAGTAAATAGAGATAATTTTATATTAAAAGACGTCTTTGAAAACAAAATGTTTTCTCCCCAAATGACCCCAGACTTTCAGAACAACTTAAATTAACTGCATAGGACCCCTGCAGTTTATAATGAAATATTCACTTTGTATTCGAATATAAACATTTGATTTAATTTCACAGAAATTTTCCCATCATTATTCCAAGTCTACCACTGGAATTAACTGCAACATCATAAAACCAAAATATTTTTTTATCTTAATCTTTAATGCAGGAAAGGAAAAAAAAAAAAAAAAAAAAAAAAAAAAAAAACAACAACAGCAAAAGCAAGCAGCAATGATTAAATAGTTTTTATTTCAGACTCATGTGCGGCGGAGTTTCTGGCCAAACCGGCGCTCACCGTGTGCCGCCCGCCTCTGGTCTGCAAGTGTGCCGATTTCCAGGAGCTGTTTGCGCTGCTCCTCATCTAGGGTTTGCGTTAGTGCCTGGTACCATGCCGGGTCGCGGGTCTGGATATCTGCATAGGAAAGGATGAGATCATCGGATGAGCCAGTCACGCCACTTCCTCTGATTAAAGCCGTCCCTTCCCCCATCGACAGGTGAACCCCTTACTCTGTAGTATGGCTTTAAAGATCTGATACTCGTCCACTAGGTTATCTTCATCATCTACAGCAGTAGTGTAGCCCTCCAGTGCCGTCTCCTCAGCGTCATCCTCTTCCCAGTCTTCGTCGTCTCCATCCTCTCCTGCGTGCTTCGCCAGCATCTCCAGATACTCCTGGCCCTCTTCATCGATGTCGTCTTCGTCACTCCCCAACTCCGCTTTAAAAATAAAAAAAACACTCACTTAGACCAAATTATAATGAAGGGAAAACCTGATTAAAGCAACAGATGGGGAAAAACAAAAACTCACCAGTTTCATCCTCCTCCTCCCCATCTTCATCATCATCGTCATCATCGTTCTCGTGTTCTGCTCGACAAGCGTACGCCCTCTTGAGGCCGCTGAACAGAAGGATGGCTGCAGGAAGGAGCTGCCCGCCCACCTGGTTGACTGCTTGAGGTCTGTGATCGAGGTCAATGAGAGCACAGAGGCCAAGGATGCACATCTTCCTGTCATGGAGGCTGTTAAGTAAACAGGAACATTTCAACAGTTATTTTATCTCAACAATTTTTATGTTAAAACCACGACAATCTAAAATAAAATAAAAACGATTTTCCACAGCTGTAATCCGCAACATGAAGTTCATACCCAAGAAAGCAGTCGACATCTTTAAGCCACTGGGTTATGAAGTGGTTGGTGATTGGCTCAGTGCTGTTGGGAAAGCGCAGATTCTCCAGCGTGTTGAGGAGGAGAGGGGGGCTGTAATAGAGAGCAGCGATGGCCACCTGCAGGCACATGGTCCTCAGCTCGCTGGTCTTTACCTCCCTTGTCAGACGCTCCAGCGCTGTGCCAACAAACAGGGGCACGACCTGCAAGCAGGACATCCTAGTGTTTAAACAACAACCCGTATGCTGGACCTTAACATTAGCATCATGGCAGGTTACTTTGATTCGAGCCTGACCTGGTCGATGCCTCGGCCTTTGCACTGCAGAATGATCACCTCCAGCATCTTGGCTGCATGGCACTCTGGATCTTCACCTGGGTCACCGGTCAGAATCTGGACATTCACACAAAGGGATGCATTTTTCTTTGTCATCAGACAAGATGTAGTTTATGTACATATAAAACAAAAAAGTCACATTGTGTAAACATAGACCAGATTTTGGCTAAAATGCTTAGGGCAAAGCAAAAGCTTATGAATGCCTTCCTTCTTACAACAAAATTAAGCTACAATTACAGTGGTGATTTAATCAATTCAAGAAGCAAACAAAATGTTGTGTACAGCTCCTTTTTTTTTTTACTCAGAGGATGGAAATTACTTAAACTCTGAATTAGCAGTTTTCTACATCCAACTCTGGCAACTGAAATTCATCAAATTTGAATTTAAAATGTATACCATTTACTTTCTGGAATAGAAAAGAACTTCTGAATAAAATCTAGTGGTGATTTACTTTATGCTTTGTATGTTAATTTCATGAATCTCTAATATAAAAGGTCTTCAAATGCCTTAATATAGTGATTTAAAAATAATTCTCAGTAAATAATTAGAGATAGAATCCAATGCACTTTACATAGAACTGTTATTTCATTTTGCTGCTTTTTGTTGATTATGTTATAAATTAGATTCATATCTGTTCATTTTGTTTAATATATTTTTTTAAACAATATTTACGTCAAGGCTAAAGCCTTCACTCACATAGTGAGATTTATGGTCATCAGATAGGATATCAGCCAATATGCTTAGCTCATGTAACAGATTGGGGGGAAAAAAAAACAGATCAGTGGATCTCTACAAAATCCTGCTTTATTTATAAAGAGTTTGGATCTTTTGTGTTGCAACACAATCTTTTCTATTTTAATCTCTCTAAGTTGTTCCCCTTAGTCCCCATAGTATGCTAAATGCAGCTGTATCAGAGAGTAATGCGTTAAACACAAACCTTTAGAATTCAACATGATGTTTTATGTGCAATTGCCATTACTTATTTTATTTCCTTTTAAATATACATTAACAGTTACTACCCCTCAAATTTATTATCCCCAGCTCTTTCAATTTTAACATTATAAGTCTTTAGCTTTGTTTTTTTTCTTTTTGCTTTCCAAATACCATACATTTTGTATAATAATCTTGTATTAGAGGACAAAAAAACTTTAGTAAAATAAAAAAAAAAAAAAAAATTGACCTCCATTCCCCACAGGTAAAATCTAATATCAGGACTTCTGCACACCAACACCCCAAACCAATCAGAATTGATTGAGGCCAATATAACCCCAACACACCCTGATTAAAGGTCAACACCAAATGAAGGGAAATGAACAGTTACCTTTTTGCACATGCTATAGATAATCTCCAGGTATTTTGTGTCTGACAAGAGGGTGTCTGTATCCACTGTGACGTAGTTATGAAGGAGAGGCATCATATCTTTAAAAGAAAACAAACATTGCTGGTTACCTGAAATGCATTTACTGCCGATTTAACTGCTTGCTTAACCAACTTCTAAAGTAAACAATTTCTTCCATGTTTTTACCTGTGAAATAGTCAAAGCCATCTTGCTGGAAGACTTCGTACACAAGTGGTAGAAGCTGCCACATCTGTGGTGACACCTGTTGACAGGTCAGGCTGTGGGCCAGTGACAGGATCTCCTCGTAAAATTCTGGAAGAAGCATAAATTATGGTATCTTTTAAGCTGGCAGAGTTATTATTATATAATTTCGGGGTTAATCTCTTCTGCTTACCCAACACGTGCTGCTGCAGGACGGTTCCGATCACCTGCAGACAGATTCCCTCCAGCTGCTGGGTGATCTGCAACACAAGTAAAAAGGCCGCAGAGTTTAATACTTAAGTACCAGAGTTAAACTAGTATTTAATTGACTGCAATATATGATGCATTTAAGCATCGGCTTTAGAAATTATTTAAGACGATCTCATAATGATAAAAGTTTAGTAAAGCAAGGAGGATCCGTCCTAAATGATACGCAAACAACAACGGAAGGTTAAGTGGAAGGAAAAAAGATGCAATAGACATAACCCACAGTCTAGCATAGAATCTAAAGCAAACTAGTCTTAAAGCTCAGGGAAGATCATCAATGGTCCAACTGAGACTAAACATCAATAATGTGACAGTTGTTGGCCATGTGGGGATACATCCATCTGAGATCGATCCTGAGGCACTAATTGACGTGATGCCGACTGCAAGATTACACAACCCACATGGAAATGCAGGCCATTTTGAACAGAACTCAGACGTGATTGTTTACCAGAAACACTGAAACGTAGAGGCTTTTTGGCTCATCAACAAAACTTATAGCAAAGATCAGCAGCACTTTAAACCTACATTAGGTGACTCAAATTATTTTAAAGCAATACCCGACAAATCCACATCAGAACCAAACAGTTGTTTTAGCTTAGAGTAAGAGTTCTGTCGGACATCTGGTAGGTACCAAATCAGGTGAGTGAAATTAGAACCAACAGTGAAAAACGGAAGAATGTTTTTAATCAGATTTAATCAGGCTGTGTGTTGATATTAGCAGCCAATGCTTGTAAAATTAAGCTTCTGCCTGAAACTATGAGGGGTGGGCATTCATCCTAACGTTTATACTATTGGAACTTTAATTAATCATTCAAGCAATATGTTAGAATAACTGATGATTAAAAACTTTTTTCATGTTGGGCTACAAGTTTGAACAATATGATTAAATATTGTCACTATTTGATGTTTAATAATACAAAAACACACTTCTGTCCTGTAGAAGCTGAATTTAAATGTTCATATTCTTCAAGAGTATTATTTGTGATTGTGGGGCTA
>NW_015150738.1:869367-875337 GCF_000732505.1 Cyprinodon variegatus
AATATCTCTGATGCAAAAATGTCTACATTAATGGCGGTAAGGCCTGCCGCTCCAGGAGGCAAGAGACATTTCACATTGAGAGTAACTGCCAGCACTGATTGGTCTGTTGCCTACTTGATTGATTGACTGGTGGCCTCACATCCTCGTCTTATTATTTATCCCAACAAATGAAGCTGCACTTATTTGTCCCTTTTTTCCCCCGTTCAAACTTTCATTCTTAGAAACACTGAATTATCGGTTTCTAGTAGCTTCAAGCTAAAACAATCAAACACTTCTACTTACATATCACCCCATGTGATCAAGCTGTGCAGAAACATTCGCTTTTTTTTGGATAAACAACTGAAAGGAATTCAGCTTTCTATGTTATCCTAACTAAGTGGGACGGATGTTTCGAGGATTATGTATTCATTTCTTTCCTGCAGGATCAATAAGTGTAACAGGCTGAGGTAAAGTGGGTCTAACTGGAAACAGGAAGTGTTTTCATCACTGAGGGTTAAAACTAAATTCCTAAGTCCAAAAATGAACAAATGCACAAAACATGTTGAACGTCATATTTTCAGGTAGAGCCATTATGCAATCCAAAAGCCTAAAATAGGATGTCCAAACCGGAGCGCTTTGACTTTAAGCACCAGTAGAGCCTCAGCAGACGTGGTGGCAATTTGCCCCGGCACTATTTCTAGCGTCTGCCTCAGCCTGTGAATCATTCAGAACATGGTAAGAGCAGAGCCTGTTCCCAGGAGTTGGTGGGTGGTGCAAACATGTTGGCAGGAACCCCTGCAGCAGACCTGAACTCCCTTCATGAAGCGGCGTGGAGCCAAGCAGTCAGAGCACATGCATGTGTGGGTTGGCGGCCATTCTGCTTACCTCTTTGTGGTCCTCCACCACACTGAGCAATGTGTCAATAGTGTTGAGGATGCCCATTGCCGTCACCGCTTTATCATCGCCTCCCTCCTCATCGGGCCCCGTCTGAATCACCTGGTTGAACGTCATCGCCTGCCAAAATGCAAACAAACATGTTTCTATGATGGGGAGCCACACTGATGCCTTCTCCCTTTGTTTAGAGAAAGACATTGATTATCAGAGACTACTCTACGTACCAAATGCTGCGTCATCTCCACGGCGATGGGAGTGACCTCCTCACTGTATTCACAGATCATCTTTTGTATGACGTTTGTCAGGTCATCATTCTCCGTTTCCCTGACTATATGCAGGAGAGCCTGCATCACCGGCCGAATGTAGGGAGCAATATATTCTTTGGCTGACAGAAAAAAAAAACAACAACATTTTATTAGATATGTCCATTATGCATTTAATTACTCAAACCTTTCACTGACCGCAGCCTCACCTTTCTCCTGGTTGCTGATGAGAACCTGCAGAGCGATGGCTGCCTCCACCTTTACCGGCATCTCGTTGTCATTAATGAGGCAGTTTCGGGTCAGCTCGAGAGCCGTCTGGAGGTTTTGGTCACTTTTGAACTTCACTTCGCAGAAGTAATGCAGCACCCAGCAGGCCTTTAAAGAAATAAGATATTAAGATGATGTGGCAAGACAAGCTGAGAGCAAAAATCCACTCAAGTATGACTGGCTTTACACACTCACTCTGGCTCTCATGTAGCCCAGTTCACTGCGGAACAGGGGGAAGACATGATTCTGCAACATGAACTCCATCTGGTCTTTGTAGATCTTTTTCTGTGAAAGAAATGATGATTAAATGCATGCTTTGAGTTTCAACCAAAACTCAGCAAAAGCTGTAAATTATATTCAAAATATGAACTGTGCACAACTGCCACAGGGAAAAAAAAAAATCCTCCAAATATAAAAGTCTAGGATGTCTGTGAGGAGCGTGCAGCCTCTCTCCTCCAGGCTTTGTTGTGCTCAGCAAGGGGCCGCTACCTGTGCTTCCTTCCCCAGTGTCTGACGCGCAACGATAAAAGCATGACGATCATGAAAACAAGAGTCAAGCAGCACAACTGAAACTCCATGACGCAGGATCTTTTCCTGCATCAAACACTAAAGATTTCAATAAACTTCTTTCATTCTGAAATGGCTGGAAACGCAGAGGAAGAAGTGACATTATGTTCCCCCAGTGTTTCTAGAAAGTTACCATGGAACACCAATAACCCTGACAAGCGTAGTGTTTGTGCTCAAGGAGGAAATTTGATTTTATCGTTTGATCAAGACTTTTTATGCCCATCAAAAAAACAAAAAAATTTAGTAGCTTGTTCACCTAGAGAAACAGTCTTCATCGTTTGATTATTTCACCATGAAACTCTTTGGGGAACGTTCTCAGATTTAAAGGCACAGTAAAATTCCCGAAACAGAGTGCATTTGATGTGTTAAAGGTTGATGTTGGGTTCCTAAACATTTTTAAGCGGAAATAATACTTAGACAACTTTAATTGTCATTTTGTATACAAAGAGTGTATAAAAAAACGAAATTTCATTTAGTACAGCTCTCATGACATTTCAATTTCTTAATGTGCAGCAGTGATACAATTGTAAACATTGGTAGAAAAAAAAACATTGATATGATGAGATTGATGCAGAGTCTGTGACTTGATTTAGAGTTTTTTTCAACAGTTCAGCTGTCTGATGGTGGTGGGGAAGAAGCTGTTTCAGAATCTGCTGGTCCTGCACTGAATGCTGCAAAGCCTCAACTCAGAGGGCAGCAGGGAGAACAGTCCATGGTGGGGTGTTTGATAATGTTACGGGCTCAGGACACGCAGCTCTGGGAATATGCGTTCAAACACAAACTTTAAGTTTGTACTTTCAACTTTCACATTCAAACCAATTTAAATGGTATTTAAGGAAATAAAACAGGCTGTTTATATAGAAATTCTGTTGAATATTCATATTTTAAACCAAAATGCCAAGTTTGCTATTAATATTTTAGAGTAAATCTCTTCAGGCTGAGCTAAAAAAAAACATGACGTATTACCACGTGTAGAAGAGCTCTGCTTACCTTCAGCAGGATTTCAGCCAGAGAGCCAATCATATGCAGGGCTCCATCTTTTTTCCTGGGGTCTGAACTGGGATCAGTGAGAATCTGGTAGCAGAAGCCCATCGTCTTTTGAAGTACCTGGAAAAAAAATACATACATCTTATTTTTTTATTTATTTACAAATATACTGTTCTGCAATAATTATTGTTTAAGCATGGAAAAAGCTGCATGTCAGGGTACAGAGAAAAAAAAAAAAAAAAAATACACTTTCAATTTTACTCACCTCTTTCCTCTTGTTGCAGGCAGTGAAGAGCAGCGTCTGGGCAGCTGTTGTTGGGGAAATGAAGTCCTCAAACACGTCTAATGGAAGGGGCCACATGTTAGAGTCACAGTTTTACATTGAATCCATTGGTAAACAACATGCAGCGTTTCTTACCGAACTTCATGCGGATGTACTCGTACGGATCCTCCTGCCAAAGCTCCTCGTCGGAATCTGTGTAACACATGAGGGGGAAAACCACATCCTGAATGATGCCCTGAAAAAGAAAGAGATCCGAGAATTAGCCAAACAGTTATGGGTGAATCTGCCAGGAGCACACCACAAAGGATTGCATGAAAGAAATGCCATCCTCCCATGAACTCCAGTTCTGTTTGCTGATAACACATTTAGCCACTTGGATAGATGAATGTTAAAATGACTTGTTTCTCTAAGTCCTTTAGCACAGGTTATGAGATATTTAAACAAGCTGTATTGGTACCTGGATGTGTGGTTTGAGGTTCTTCCATGTCAAAGCGTGTGCTATTCCCTGGTTGATGTAGTTAAGGGTCTGTTGGAGAACTCTGGGAGCCACGTATTGCTTTTCTTTATACTGATATAAGACCTTCAGCAGCACCTATTAGACACAACGACTTGGTTTAACCAAGATCTCATACGCTACGGTTCAGTTTGATTACAGTTAGTCGTTTCTACCTGCTGGGCAGACACTGCATACTCCTTCAGGAACAGTTCAGCAAACTCTGCATACTCTTTGGTTGTGTTGCCTGGACTCCCATACCTACAAAGTTAAAACCAGGTTGAATGACTGGATTTCTGCAGAAGGCAGGTTAAGGACACGGCTGAAGGATTTACCTCTCAAACAGTCGAGCCAAGATATGAAGGGCCCATTTCTTACATTTCCACCACGGAAGCTCAGGCCGCTCATCTTCATCAATCTGCATAGTCTCCTGCAAAGATAATATTAGGGCAGTGGGTTAATGCAGGACTTTATAAAAGAAAGCTTTTTTTACGATTATTATTAATGTTAATGCAGGTTTGAGAAATTCTGTCTTCTTACTGGGGGAACGTCCCTGTCCACAACCGTCTTCAGGATCTCCATCCACTCTGTCAGAATCTGTCTGTTGATTAGCTCCAGAGGGAGGTTATACTGGACAGGGGAAAAGAAAAAAAAAAAACAATGTCCAATCCCAGAGCATAAAACTGACTGCAAATCAACGACATCAAAGTTGGTTAACTCGATCTAACTGTACCTGAAAGAGAGCGTAGAGAATTTTGAAGATCTGTTTCTGTACGAGGACAGACTCGTTTGAATGATCTGGGAGCAACTGGATGAAGCGATCCTTCAGCATGGGCATGAAGATATGCATGGCCACCACCAGAGGCTGCCTCTCTTCTGGTTTCTTATATCTGAGTCAAATATCAACCTGAGCGTTAATAACGACGCCGATAATATAAACCCCGCCCCCAAGGATCCAGGACTGTGACTGACTCGTAGTTTTTGACGAGCTGGTATAAGCAGAGCAGGATCCCCAGCCAGGCTAAACTGTTGTCAGACTCCAGGTAGAAGCCAATCTTGTCCACGATGCTCGTCCATTTCCCGGGGTAGTCGTGCTTGATGATGTGGTGGATGCATGTCGTCAGCTGGACTCTGATTCAGAAGAGAGTAAAAATATGAGGCGTTAACGGGCAGGGTAAGATGGTTGGATGACAAAGAAAAGAAGAAACTGAGCTCCTCCAGCTTAAAGTAGCCAGCAGGATCAGTGGTTACCTGATGCGCTCGGGGGACTGGATGATTGCCTCTACTATGCTGTCTCGAATAAACTGCCTGTCTTCCTCTGGGATGTTATTAACTGGTGGCTCTGTGCCTGCAACTTCTCCATCACTCCAGTGCTGGATGATCTTGTTCTTCAGGTAAATCACACCTAAAAAGAAGAGAACACAGCTGTCATGACCAAACAGAACCAATAAAAGCAATTTACCCCCCCAGATTTGGCTGCTCTATGCATTTTTAGAGCAACTAAAAGTCTGAGCTGCCCAAATAAACTCTTCCTTCTGTAGAGGAGAGGTTTTAACGTGACACCAGCTTGAGTTTGCATCGCCTCCACAGCACTCAGTTGCATGACACGTGGGGAGAGGCATTTGACAAAGAAGAGAAGCAAGAGCAGACGTCAGAGTGCTGACACAAATGTCTCCACCAGTGGTGATCATAATCCAGCCTGTGGAGGCTGACAAAGCATAAAACCCCCACCCCAGCCTTCTATTCACCCCAGACCACCAAAGCACAAAGAAACAGGCATTCAAATCGTCATTAATGGCATTTTAATAAGAAACCAAGATAAATGAAAAGAAAAAAGGTCCCGTCTGCGTCAGCTTCCACAGCTTTGATAGGGAAAAAAGCCCTATGAGGGGGGTCAACAGCAGTTATTTTATAATTCCCTTTATTCTCTTAAGGTTGTTCAAACTGTTTCAGTAAAACTGCTCCTTGATTCTGCCCCACATTTTTTTCCACACTTAAATGCAGCGCTATGAATGTGTTAGAATTGACTTTAAGGTACTAGTTTGAACAGCAAACTTTAAACCTACATTCTTTTCTCCATTCAGAAGCATGCAAGTTTGCATGCTTCTGAATGGAGGAAGGCCCTTTAACCTCATAAAAACAGCCATGACTCATGAATCATGCAATATATCCCATCTAATCAAACATGTGCACAACTCCTCGCTTGCATTTTATATATATATATATATATATATATA
>NW_015150738.1:875357-883274 GCF_000732505.1 Cyprinodon variegatus
TATATATATATATATATATATATATATATATATATATATATGAAAATTGAAATTTCCTCTGAGGAAAATGAAGCCCATGTGTGTTTTTTAATTAAAAACATTCATTGCTGGTTTTGTGCTCAAGGGTCCTGATCCCCATTTCATTCATGGTTATTTCCCAGATGTTATTCTGAAATTTTATTGTGACATTAATCACACGGTTACCAAATGACAACTATAGCATATTCAGAGCTGGCTCTTGTTGTGTCTATAACAGCCGGATACAGCCTCACCTGCTTGCCTAACCGGCAAATCCAGCTGATCAGTCATGGTGACGCGCAGCAGAGTGGACATGAAGTTTACCTGGGTGTGAGCCTGGAAATCAGATCAGGGAGAGAAAATTAGAAAAAAAAACAATAACAGTCACACATGAACGCGCTGAACGTCTTGAAAATAAGCCATTAGGATGCTTATACGGTTAGACTGTTGCTGAATGTACCGTGAACAAACAATTAGCCAAGTTTTGAAGGACTGTTGCGTGATCCTGTTCTGAGGACCGTTTTTCAGATCTCACCTGCAAATCCAGGACATGTTGCTGGTCCTCAATCCCTTTTCTTTTTTTTGCTAAAGTTTAGGACTAAAGTGTAAATAGAGTTTAGGTTAAGAACATGGAAGGGATTGAAATGATAATCAACTGAAGTTATAATGGTTCATCACATGGTCCTCACTACATATGGCAAGATGAAAATGTATGTTTATAGAACAGTTCAATTGGGTCATAACAATTTAAAAACTAGTTTAAAAAATACCAATTTGATTGATTTTATTGATCTCACAGTGGAGAAATCTACTCGCTACATTGGCTCAATTGTCAAAAAGAAAAAGGAGGTGCCAAAAGGTGGAAAAGGGGTATATACAGTGTGTCCACACACACACACACTTATAAAAGTCTCTTATTTAGCAGTATTATTATACAAGTTTATTGCAATATAGCTATTGCACTGGGTATAGAATATTAAAAAAACTGATTATTGCACAGGGTATTAAACAGTAATTGCAGAAGTTATTGACTTTGTAGTGTTGCATTGTATAGTCTGATGGCAGCAGGGATGAATGCCCTGTGGTAGCACTCCTTTCATTAAAGTTATGATCACATTTTAAAGATTGATACAGTCATTACGTACATTGACTGTAGAAGAAAATGTATGCATGTTTGGAAGCAAATGTTAAGCAAAAACTACAGTGATATGCCAAGCTCTCTCCAACATTTACACTTAAGCATTAGTAAATGACTCAGTCTTCCTGCTGTTCTAGGACTCTATTCAGTCCATTAGTGTCTCGACAAAAACAGCAGTAATAGTTTAGAAAAGATTAACGATTTGTTCTGTTATTTTACAGATTTTATAATTCAATCCAGTTGGTTTCAACAATCACTTTTAACCTTGGACAGCAGCATCGTGAATCATTAAATTATTCACAACTAGTAGCATTTTTTTTTAAAGAAAATTAAGTGTATGATTGGACATATATTCCAATCTCTTTAGACAAATTGTTTAAATGTAATTCAGATAGGCTGTAATTCAGATAGGCTGTGTCGGACACACTCAGTATTCTCATCTGTGGTATTCAAGTGAACCATCACCATCAACGCATATGTGGGTGTAAGAGAGAGAGGAAAAAAAAAAAAAAACTTGCCCTGAGCACTGCCAAAAATAATCTCGAGATGTTTGACTTTCAAGAGCAAAACATGAACATTTGTCATCATTTTGATTGTTGATAGAAATCTTAAGTGTGTTGATGTAAAAAATAAAATAAAAATAATAATAATAATAAAAATCAAAACCTAAATAGTAACGTCCAAATATAATATGATTTTTACTTGAATCCTTCTTTGTTAAGCCTAAAATATAATCTGCTTGTATCCTTTAACGTGGTAACAGTCTTTTTTAAACCGAGATCAGGGAGGTGTTGTAGGTATTAAGATGTTTTACTAAACAGAGGAACTGAAGCAAACACTCAATATTTCAACTGTTAACACACTTCAGCTGATTTTTGTTTAGATTTTGGATCCATCTCAAACTTCAAATACTGTTTAACTCTAATGCCACTACCTCCCACTCCAAAATAAACATACCAAATCATTCCAAAATTATTAAAAACAATCCACTGGACTTGGTTTCAGAGTTTCCCATCCAGGAAGCTTTTTCCAATTCAAAATGCTAGGAATAGTGTTGAGTTTAAGGATTTATACAGTAGCCCAGCCTCAAACTCAACATTATTCCTGACATTTTGAATCGGAAAATCTTCCTGGATGGGAAGCGAAACATCTTCAAACTCAGAAACCAAGTCCAGTGGATTGTTTCAAAAAAAAAATTTTTAATGACTCAGACCTGGATGACTGATAATCTTCACCAGCATAAACATACCAAACTTTTAAAAAAAAATTTTTAATGACTCAGACCTGGATGACTGATAATCTTCACCAGCATAAACATACCAAACTTTTTTGGGAGTCTTATTTATAAAAATTTTCTCCCAACTATAATTGATGGATTGTTGCTTTTCCAGATTATAGCTTTCCAGCAACATCCAGGTCTATCTAATCTGTAATCACCATTAGTATAGTGGAAAACCTCTAAACAACACTCAATGTTTGTTTTTTTAAATATACACACAGCTCTGTTAATTAAATGAAAACAGTAAGTTGCAAACCATTCAGACAAATAACACCCCACACTCCCTGCTAGTTATAGTCAATATTTCCTATACTCTTAAGATTTTAAGAAGGACATTTAACAGGCGGATTCAGGGTCGACGGCGAACTTTAACTGAGCTGAATTGCATTTGTTTGATATATAAAGCTGCTAATTATTCACCAACTCGTCGAGTAAAGAGATAGAAACAAACAACAGATTTCCAATGATCAGAGTAATGTTTTATTTGATCCTAAGCAGCATTGTGTTCTGCTCCCATCGTTTCACGGTGACACGTGAGCAGCAGAGAAAGCTATGTAGCGGAGCTAACTGATGTAGCCGCACGGCTAGCAGTCCTGCTGTTGATATACCCCCCCGACAAAACACTCCTACGGTGATTCCTGTAGCTTTATGTGTTACCAGATAAACCAAATATGTGATCTCGAACCTATTGGGCGTCTGTCATACTCTGTGGTTTTATAAATTACCAGCCCAGAATTGGTTAACTTGGTTAGCATTAGCCACACAGCTGGCTTCAAATTAAGCTAGTGGCTTTTATCGTCATCGCCGTAAAATAAAAACAGGGCGTAAATGTGGTAATGAAGAGATAAATAGTAAATATTGGGAATGAGCTGTGAATAAGCCGTCAAAGATTAAATTTTCAATATGTCAAGTTAGCGACAGCAGAGCCCGGTGTGCGTCTGTTGCATCTTTAGGTTTGCGGAGGACCGAGGCCTGAGCCCGCGCCACAAACTGACATCACCACCAACAGCTAACCTAAACTTTTTACCTCGTTCAGCTGTCGCTCTGCGGCCTCCCGCAGGTTGGGATCCATCGTCCCCCGAAGGGCCTCGACCAAAGACTCGGGATCCATCGCGAAAACTCTGTTTGCGGCTCGGATTTTAATATCTCAGAGGTCTATCAGTTCCCAGTCACTGCGCACATGGACGCACGGCTCTCCGGCTACCCGGCGCGAAAGGAAGCAGTGAATGAAGTACCCGGATAGATCAGCGCCAAATTTGTGTAACAAGAGCATCCGGCTACAGCTGAAAAAATGTGGGAGTTGTAGTTTAAGATAGCTTGTTCTTCTTCTTTTCTAATATGGTGGATCGCAAGCAACTTTAAGGTCCATACCGCCACTTACTGTACATGAGTGTGTAGCAACATTACCTTACATCAAATTGAATTTTTTTATTTTGTATTCTGTAGATAAATAAATAATGCTTTCCTTAATCTGTGAATATCCTTTATATTTCCTTCATTTCCCAATATTCTTTTAAAACTCCATTCTTGGCCTGTCCTTCCAACCATCCTTCTAAATTTCTCCCTTTCATGTTCATAAGTTTTACAGTTCATCAATACATGTTTTACAATTTCTTTTTCTCCACATCCTTCACTTTATCATTATTTTTCCTCCCTATTAAATATAAACTGTTATTTAAATAGGTATGACCCATTCTTAATTTTATTATTATTAGTCCTTCACTTCTGTTTCTCTCATTAATGATTCTATTTAATACTGATTTTTGTACCTTATATAATCATCTTCCTTTCTTATCTTCATTCCATCTCTTTTGCCATTTTTCCATTTCTTTACTCTTAATAAGTGATTTACCTTCCCCTTTCCCAAAAGGAATTGTAATTATATTTCCCTCTAAAGCCCTTTTGGCCAATATGTCTGCTTTACATTGCCGTTTACACCTTCATGTGCTGGAACCCAAAATAACCAAATATCAATGCCACCCCAATATAAACCTATATAAGACTCTGCTTGATTTCTAATACTAAATCTTCTCTATCATTTCTTTCTCCCTGTATACTTTCTAAAACTGCTTTGGAATCTGTACAGCCCACCACCCTGTCTGGTCTAACCTCCTCTTGCATTCAGACTAGCTGCTAATAAGTCAGATATAGCAAATCATTCAGAAAATATATCTGAATTATTAGCAGCTGGTTCAGCTACATTTACTTTTACTATTCCGTGCACATGTGAAGGTAGTATTAGACATTTTAAATATTAGATTTTTGCTTCTACACAGTCTATAAGACTAAAAGACGGTTTTCATATAAACAGACACCAGACCAGTCTCCTTTTAAATGTACTTATCCCATTTTATTGTAGACTGGAACAAGACATCCAGCAAACAGTCCAGGAAACAACACACCTAATAAAAAATGTATACTTATAATTTTCTGTTTTTATTGTGAATGGTTTGTGGTGATATTTTGTTCTGTCATCACCTTTTAAATAATTTTTTGTGCCTTTTTTCTAATTTAAACATTTTTAATTTGTTTTGTGTCATGCAAATGTCTCTGAATTAGATTGTTAACAAGTTGTCTTCTTGTATTCGTTCATGAATATGTGGCATTACATCTTCACAACTTTTTTAGCGATGCATTTCAATAACTAATGGATGGATGGAAATTAGATATAAATGTTATATTATATTTTTCCTAGGTTTTTTATCTGTTGCAATACATTTTTACATGTTTTATTTCCATTATCTGCATAAATTGCCTATCTTCAGAGCTGTCTTTTTTGTTCGTTGTTTTTCTGCTTTGTTTCTTTATTTGAGGTCTCCCACAAATGAGACAGCATTGGGTTCATAAAGCATCAGAGAAAACTCTTGACTTTCTTTGATATTTTCAAAATGTGGCTTAGGAATTAGTTAGGGCCAGTTTTAAAAAATTCTAAAAAAAAAAAAAAAACTTGACGAGATAACAAGGTTGGCGTAGCTGCAAACTATAGGACAGTGGCTCTAATCTGTATATACCATCGCAGCAATCAATCTGCTGTCAGATAACAAGTGTTTTGCAGCATTGGATGTTTTTGTTGATTGTGAAACACCATGTCGAAGAAATATTGAAGTACCAGATTATGATGTATATATATCTGCGATTGTTACACCCTAAACCTCTTTGAAAAATTATTCAAGACAAAATTGTTGGTGATTCTACATCCAATACTTGATTCAAGTCTTTCTTTCATAAAGACATAACCTATCTCATCCTGTAGCATTTGCTAAATCTCTCAAAATGTTCTGTATGTTTGCTGCTTGGCAAGAAAGTTTTTGTGGCTTTAAAACCTGTCTCTGTCTTTAAAATAAGATTAAAAGCTTAAAGAAATTTGTTTTTCTGTGCATATAGTATAAAAAATGCCAAGTTGTGTTTTATAATTATTTTAATTGTTTATAAATGTAAATTTACATACACATATCTTATCCACCCTGTGCCTAAAACGCACTTCAAAATCCTTAGAAAATCCAATTGCAATCAATTAAGAAAGCATTGATTCTCAGAAGGCAACAGGCTTCACAAAGGAGGATCAGACAGATGGAGACAGAAACAATCATCTGGACTCTTTCTTCATTAAGTTCAGGAACAAGCTCAGCATCCTTCTCTCCTCCCCACAGTCAAACAGACATCCCACCCTGCTTTAATACAAGGCTTCCCTCTCACACCTCATGCTTTATCTTCCACCTCTGCCGTGGACCCTCCCTCTTTTATGCACTTGTTCTAAAACGCAACCGAAGCTGGTGCTGCTCCTTCCCCCTTCCAGCTGTCGGACTCTAGAAGTCTAATAAAGAGCCAACTATCACAATAACTCACAAGTACTAGATGATGTCTGCTCCAGAGTCCTGATAGCCTGTGCAGAGCAGGTCTGTGGGATTCTTCAGCACTTCTTCAAACTAAGTGTGACCCAGGGGACAGTTACAGTGATTTGGAAGACCCCCTGCCTTGTTGTGGTACAAAATAAAACCAATAGTCCTCTGTGACTATAGCCCTGTTGTCCTGACATTCCAATTCATGATGGGCCACTGTTGGTTCACTTGAGCAAGAAAACAAGAAGCTATCAGCAAGCCCTGCAATTTGCATAATCCACCTGCTTCAACAAACATACTTTCATTTAGGCAAAGCAGGCAGCACCCTGAGGGTCATGTTTATTTGATTAATTAAGTGCATTTAACATAAATTAGTCTGACTTAGTGTACCTTGTTAGAAACTCCAGACCTCAACGATCACTTGGAATAATTCAGACAATATAAATGTATAAATATGTGTACAGCCATTAGTAAGGGCTTCGTGGAAACCTGGTCTGGTAATTTGTTTGGAAAACATTCATTTTTTTCTGTTGGTACAGTATGATCAGTGCTTATTGATTCTTAACTGGCTTTGGTGCCTTTCAGTTTTCGTCCCCCCCACTCAGTGCTGGCCATCCTCATGCAAAATTTCTAGCTCCACCATTGCCATTGGGGTAACAGCATCAGAGCAAATGACTTTAAAAAGCTTTAAAAACATTTTAAAAAGATGGTTGTGTCTGTTCTAAGAACATCTCTAGAGCTGCTGGTGTTTGAGAGCATTATTGACAACAGTGAGCATCCTGTTTAGAACTGGTAAACAAAAGAGCGTCTTCAGTAAGAGGCCTGTGCATATCTTTTGCTATACAAGAAAAGCCTTCGTGCCAAGAGCTATCATCATCTGCAATAAGGAGTAAAAAAAAAAAAAAAAAAAAATTTCATTTACCATCTTGATCAATAAAGTATGTTTTTATTAGAGTAGAATCAAATTATTGGCCAAACTTTCGGAGTCAGTTATACATAAATGAAGTCATTTATTGTTGTCAGTTTCTATTTTGTATTTTTAGTATTTTATCTGTTGTCCAACATTTCAAAAAAGGTAAACGCAGGAAGAAATAAAACAGATTTAGGAAACTTTCATTCATGCGAGGCTGAAGAGCTACTGTGTTCCGGTAGGGGGCGCTACTTCAGGTGACGCGGTGTTTGCAGCCCTCAGTGCAGCGCAGAGGTAAAAGGTCGCGCAGTGTAACGTGTCAGCAGGTTGCCTGTCACCATACCCGGTGTTATGCGGAGAAATGCATGCCTGCCGAGAATTGCATCCCCTCTCGCGGGAGCGCGCGTCGCTCTAAACTCTCGCATATTGATGAGAAAACTGACTCAAATCTGACCGAAGAGGAAACTTTTAAAGATATTCTTTACATTATCACGATTCTTAACCATATAAGCCCTAAAACGGTGGATTTTATTTCGAAGATTATTTACAATAAATACGGTTTTACTACGACATACTAGTCGAACGTTTTGCAGTCTGTCTCTGATGAAAATGTTCTCCGCAGCAGGTTTAAAATCCCCCGATATTTCTTTTAACACCATAATAGCTTAAAGTATGACAAATCAGAGGAACATTATATACAACATTTATTATCGCCCTTAACTATGGTGGACCA
>NW_015150738.1:886203-887166 GCF_000732505.1 Cyprinodon variegatus
AAACATGTCTTCTTCAGATGCAAAAAGCTGTTTGTTCCCTAAACTAGGAAAGGGGTTACTGAGAATATAGGTATTCCTCTAAACAGGTTTGCTGCCTACTGGATGACCTGTTAAGAGAACAGCCAGTTTCCAGACAAGGTAAGACAACATTTAACAACATTAGTATCTGACGATGCTTTGAATGAGATTAGATGCTTCTGCAACTAGAAAAATGCAGAAATGTTGAATGTTGGCTGTAGCTTCCTGTCTGAAGCCTCAAATGGGAATCGCACAGATCCATCCAATTGTGAAGAACTTGGTCGTTCACATAGAAATGATGTTGCTAAGAGGAAGTCAAAATTGCAGAGACATGATTAGAGTTCATAACACTGCGAGACAGACTCATTTTAAAGCGTACATTAAGGGCCCTGTCCCGCCACCTTCAGCAGGAAATGAAGTGTTCAGAGTTTTCTACCTCAAGTCAAGTCAAGTCAAGTCAGCTTTTATTGTCACTTTCTTCATATGTACAAGACATACAAGGGAAATGAAATTACGTTTACTCTCTAGAAATAAGAAGAAATAAACTGATCAAATAGCCCTGTTCTACAAGATCAATTGGCTTTATTGATAACATCTTCTGTGAAAAGGGACCCGAATAGAACAGATGGAATATCTTTGTTTAAAGATCTGTGTCAGGAAAATAATTTTAAATCAATGAACTAATTACTCCTCAAAATCTTGATTTTATGTTTCTAACAGACATGGCTGGATAAAAATAATCAGATTTTATTGGAGACTGGGTAGCAATTTACAATTTACAAATGGTCCTACATGGCGAGGATTCATTACTCTGTTTGATTCACTGTCCAAGTACAGGGCCCTTTTCATTTTTCTGAATGTTTACAGGCCCCCAAAGTCCAAAAACAAACTTTTTTTTAATAATTTCTAACTTTTATCTGATATGTGTTGAACATGACAGCTTAA
>NW_015150738.1:890948-926146 GCF_000732505.1 Cyprinodon variegatus
AACTTTTAAAGAAGGCAAAGATTCCGCCGAGATCCATTGTCTGTGTACCACAGGAACAATTAAAATGCAGTTAAGGGTGATAATGTTCCTCTGATTTGTCATACTTTAAGCTATTATAGTGTTAAAAGAAATATCGGGGAATTTTCAACTTGCTGCAGAGAACATTTTCATCAGAGACACACTGAAAAACGTTCGACTAGTATGTCTCAATAAAGGTGTCAAACCGTATTTATTGAAATAATCTGCGAAATAAAATCCACCGTTTTAGGGCTTACATGGTTAAGAAACGTGATAATGTAAAGAATATCTTTAAAAGTTTCCTCTTCTTCAGTCAGTTTTCTCGAGAGTTTTGCGAGAGTTTAGAGTGATGCGCGCTCCCGCGAGAAGGGACGCAATTCTCGGCAGGCATGCATTTCTCGGTATAACACCGGGAAGAAATGTGGAATTATTTATTTGTTAGTATACTGTCATTTTGTTCCACAATCCATTCCAGTAGGTGGCAGTAGTGCGCTTTTAAACTGTTTGCCAACCGCCATTAAACATCACAGAAGAAGACTGCATTCTCATGTGAAACTGGGGTGTATTTTTTCTCCCAGTCAGCAGGATGCGCTATTTTTCTACGCTACTATGGAGGGCTGCCAGTTGTAGAATCACTAGCTAACAACAACAGAAAACCCCGGTCGGCAAACGTTCTAATTGGATCCTCCAAAAACGGTGAGTTTTTCTACACATGAGCCCCCAAGCAAATTACATTATGGGTTATGGCGTTCAATCAAACGTTGAAGACTATTAATCGTACCTATTTGATTCTGTGGCCAAATCCCCAGCTTATTTGTTTAGTTCGGGTTAGCTGCTACTGGAGTGAGGCTAACAGACTAGCTCGATGGAATTAGCTGCCATGTTACCGTTAGATCACGATGGATTATAGATAGGATTTGTGTAGTTTTAACAGTGTTAAACACCGTCTTTTCTGATTAGATTTATATTTTAATTGCTCCCTTAGTCCTCGTTGGTGTTTTAAATCGGGGTTAAGGGTATAGGCAGTGTGTGTTGTTGGCAGTTAACTACCTGCTCCGCCTACAATAACTCACTACAAAGTATGTTTCAATTTAAAACGTCACAAGACTAACTTTCATTTCTAACTTCATACATAAAATATTAGTTTTCATGTAAGTTGCGCCTGAGGTTCATGTTATATATCAGAAATGAGACTTCCTGCCATTTTATTTACATTATAAAACTCCATCTTTATGTGTTTATTATTGGTTTATGTTAGGGCTTGAATGATAGTGTTTTACATCTTGAGTAATTTCTAACAAAGCTTCTAAATAACTGACTCGTTCTTCTGCTATCAGGTTTAATGGTTCTAGGAAGATAGTATGTTGAATTTTAGTATGAATCACTAAATACACTGAAGCACAGCTATCAGTTTATCACCTTTATTATGTAGATGGATCTATTCTGTTATCTATTGGTCATATTTAAAAAAAAGCTGAATCTACTAATTCATAAACCTGTATCATGGCAGCAGCAGCCACACTGATCCATACTCCCCTCACTAGTGAATAGGACCCCAAGATACTTGAATTCCTTCAATTGAAGCAGGAATGTGTGGTTTTTCATCTCTTCTTCACAAACATCCTTTGTGTATTTTACAGATCAAATTTAGCTACAAAATCTGGGAGGTTTGCATACATTATTCTCCAACTCGGCCTTAGAATAACCCTTTTGTACCCAAAACCCCAGCTGGTTCAGATAGTAACTTCCCCCCCTTTTGAGCCTAAAAGGTAACATTTCCTTCCTTATAAATGTTGACACAAGAACTGGACTCACCACCACCTGGGGTCATTAAACGCTCAAACCTGAAGAGGACAAGCCACCTTTTTCCGATCGAGAACCATGGCCTCTGACTTGGAGGAGCTGATTCTCATCCCGGGTGGTTCCCACTGTGCTGCAAACCACCCCAGTTCTGTAGATCTTGTCAGGAAGGTACCAGCAGACAGGCTCGGACTGGGAAGGATTTTCGGCCCTGGCATTTTTCCGTGCACACCGGCCCAGTCAAATGCGTGCGTCTCAAATGTGAAACACATTACGTATACACATTTACCACATCAGCAGGATTGCCAGATGTCACTGCCTCCCGTTCATAAACCGCCTGGATATACGAAATCTCTGCCAATTTGAACCAAAGTCTATGGATCTCTTAGACCATAAATCTTTTTACCCATAGACGGCCATCCTTAACTGCCAGATTGGGAAACATCCCAACCTGGCAACAATACACGTAGGACCGGAAACGTTGGCCTTTAGATGCAAAACCCCATCATGCACCGTGACATATTTTTGCAAAATATTTAAACATAAATTTGCCAAATATAAGAGGAACATTGTAGTTTGGTTTAAAGAAAGCATTTTAGTTTTTTTTCTAATTTAGTTTGTTGCAAGGATTTTACAGTTTGAAGATATAGAAAATTGCACCATATGCCAACCCTCACAAGGATGTGCATGACAAGAAAGGCCTATATATACTGCATGCAAGTTACTGTGACAGGTAGGAGCTTCGGCTGGAGAGTAAGTGTGGCCGGTATGATTTAAGTAATGCCGGCCCTCCTACGCTGAAATTTGGACCGGCCCGCCGGGCAAATGCCTGGAATCACAGATTACCAGTCCGAGCCTGCCAGCAGAACTACATAATCTGCAGAATGTAAGAAAAAAATCTGCTGGTCGGTAAACCAGACCCCCTCTGGACTTTGGCTGCACAATCCTGTCCATAAAGGTTATGAACAGGAGCGATGACAGTGGGCAGCCATGCCCATGTAGACCATGTTGGGCAAATTTTTATGAACCCTGCAGAGATTATAAAGTTGGTCCTATGTTTCCCGGCCAGGATGAAAAACACACTGCTCCTCCTTAAGCCAAGGTTCAACCAGCCAGACTGTCCTCTCCAACATAGGCCTTCCGAATGAGGCGTTTGCCAAAATAAAACATTTCCTGGCTATTTTATTTAAAGCCACCAACTTTTTTTTTGTTCATTTAGCAAATACCTCATGGCTGTGTCTGAACGTCCGACCTAATCCCTAAATCCCTATGTAATTCTTATAATATCTATAATTTGTTTAGCTATGGCTTTCTGAGCATGATCAATACGAAGCTCCTACTGGGTTAAATCACTAAGACAGGACTGAAGAAATTTGCCTATTTTAGATTTTACACATGAGATTTCAACTCACTTTGGCAGCTGTTAGAAGCTGTTTTGATTTAGCCTCCTCTCTGAACTTAATAACCAGTCTTGTATTACAGCTGATATAGCCTGACGTTTTGTATTGTTCAGAGTTTTCCATTCTAACTTCTATATATGCTGCTGAGTTACGGATTATCCCTGCTGTGATTGAACAGCCCAAAAGTAAAAAAAAAAAAAAAAAAAAAAAACAAAAAAAAAAACTTGTTGAAAAATTCAAACGTTTGCCTTAAAGTTTGACTACACAACAAAAAGCTGAATCAGCAGTTTAGGAGAGTGCCTGGATTNCTTAATAACCAGTCTTGTATTACAGCTGATATAGCCTGACGTTTTGTATTGTTCAGAGTTTTCCATTCTAACTTCTATATATGCTGCTGAGTTACTCCTTACAAGTCAACCAAGGTTTCTGCATTACGTCGAAGACAAATAAAAAAAAAAAAAAAAAAAAAAAAAACTTGTTGAAAAATTCAAACGTTTGCCTTAAAGTTTGACTACACAACAAAAAGCTGAATCAGCAGTTTAGGAGAGTGCCTGGATTTTATGTTTTATCCAGTACTTTAATTTATATTTCCTCCATTTTGTGTTTTTAAACTGCTTATCTGTAGTTATTCTGTAGTAACACATTCCACATTTATTTTGTTCAAGTTATTTTATTTGGCTCTGGAGGTTTTGATTATTTCTATACTGAGTTTACTTCTAGTTTTAAATTGGGGTTTAGACTTTCAAGCAACTTTATCACAGGGCCTTGTTGGATGAAGAATTGGTACACTTAAGTGTAGTTAATGTCTTAAAAATCATAATTTAGTCTTTGATTAAACAGAACTTGTCTATGCATATAAGGAGGTAAAGTGAAATAATACAAAAACAGGGTAAACTGTATTTTGAGATAGTGTAAAAGTTGTGCTAAGGCTCATGTTTTTCACCTCATCTTCCTGCTTGTTTTAGAAACACAACAGTCTGGTTTTACTGCAGCTTTGGCCTCTCAGCTTAACAATTGATCTAATTTAACAGTTGAGTATTTTTATAAAATAGTGATGAATAGCCCTTAACTCAGAACGACATATTTTAGTCCACCTTAACCCTCCTAACCTCAGCCTGTTGTGGCGTATGGGCAACAGATTGAGGCTTTGACACTTAATAAAATTTGGTTTTCTATTTACAAGTTTTCAATAATTTAATTTCTCACTCATGGCAGGGTTCTTTTTGAGATGTAAATCTATTTTCTTTTTTTCTACATATTCTTTTATAGAAATGTACTGATGGTCAGAGAATACCTATTATTTTTCTTTTTAGTAGCACTAGAGTAGTGAGATAAAGGTTGTTAAGTTGACTAGAGAGTAACAAGCCTACTTTGAGTCATAGATGGTGGAGTTTAAATCAATATTGACTGGAAGAAGTGACTTCTGTATTGCTGTGATTTATCATTCTAAAGGGTAATATATTTACAGCATCAAAGGCGTGTTCTTTTCCACATTTTGCTATGTCACAGACACAGGGATAGATAAACCATCATACAAATATAAAGCAGATTTCAGCCATTGATATTTATTCTGCTAACTTAAATTGAATGTAATTCAAAATCCAGAGATATCTTCACTGTCATTTTGCAATTTAATTTAGAACGTCACAGTTTCCACAGCATGAAGGAGTAAAAGCAATTCAATAAACAACATCATGTGAACATTCAAAACCTTACATAATCAGTAAATAGTCCACCTAATGGAGGACCAGGGGAGTTACTGAAAAAGAAAAACGTGACATTAACGGTTAAATCATCCAATTTGAAAAGCGTTTTCTAATAAATAAAGAAAAGTATTAAAGAGGAATTGGGGAAATGTATTTATTAATTCATCACTAAATACTGCAATTTATAAAGGTATTTTCAAATCCTATCGCTAAATGGACATTTAAATCCACAATTAATAAATGGATTATGAGTACTTTTCCAAATAACACTTTTAAAAAGGCAAAATACAACTTTTTGCAGTTGCATTTTCTTTTTACTTAATCTTTTGATCTTTTCTGTAACCCTTCTGTTCCCTGAGCGCACAGGAAATCAGTTAAACCAATCACAGTTGCTCCTCAGCTGTAACCAGCTCTCTCATTGGTTAGACACTCTTGTTTCACAAAATGAAAAAAAAAAAAATGCAGTGGAAGAGTTTTTTTCAGGGTTAAACATCCGATGGAGCTTTTTCTAATCCTTTATCTAGAATTTAATGCAAACTAATTGACTGACCCCAAAGGGAAAGTAAGTATCAAGCGTGAAAGTCTACATCCATGTAAACTGTGAAAGATGTGCATTAAAAAGAGAACCAGCCAAGAGGATCAGGTTACCTCTGGAGGAGCTGCAGTGATCACAGCTCATTTGAACTGGTCTACATGACAGCAGTTAGTTTAAACTTTAGGCATGAGGAAAACACTTTGTTAAAGAAAGGCAAAACTCCAGTTAGCAGTTTGCCATTATTCCTTATGGAGAAACAATAAATGCAGATATAGATAATTTGATCAGATAATGTTAGATAAACATTTCTACCTTCATTTAAAACACAGCTTTACCCAGACATGAAAGTCAAAAGAGTAGGAATTCTTCTTCAGGGTATATGGCTAATAATTGATTTTTGGAAAGCATTTGAAATTGAGGTTAATTTCTCCAATGTGAGATTAATAAAGTTCAATTATTTACGGCCTGTGTCCCGTCAGACACATATAGTTTCCTCTTTTTTCCAACATTTCCCACTCTACTGCCTAAAGCGATGGCTTACTAGTGCAAATTATGTTTCTTACTAGAAATAAGGCCAATAATTTAATGGGGAACAGACGTAACTATTAAGATTTCAGTTATTTTAGGCGGTTATATGACAACGGTATAACATTTTGTTCCAAGTGGAGCCCAGATACATGTGTCTTTTTAATTATATATTGCTGTAATAATCTATATTTACATAAGAAGATTCAGCCTTAAATTATGCAGAATTTTATATTCTAGTGCAAAAAACAAAGGATGCAGATATGTGGTGTAATTTTAGTCTTGTGTAATCCCTTAAATGTAACACACAGGATGAAAAAAAACTTTTCTATAGAGCTTGAAATGTCCTGCAGGAGTATTTAACCTTGGAGGTCAACAGAGAGAGGACTACTGCTGGTCCCAACCAGGTGACTGGACACATTAGATATGCATTGGGGTCGTTCCTCCATTTAACCTCCCATGTGTGGTGAAAAGAGCAGGGTTTAAGTTTGGAAGTACACACAGGAGGTGAAGGCTGGCTGCTAATGCTTTTCTGTTTTATTTGTTTTTTTTTTTTGCCTGGTCGCTGTAATTGTAGGTCCACACAAAGTCAGGAGGGGGGTGGGGCTGCCAAGGCAAGCTGATCGCTGTAGCAAAATCAATAGTTCATACTTCACTGAGATTGAGTTTTTAGGAAAGGAGAAGCGCCGTGACCAAGGGCAGAATATGAAATCGCTTCCACTGAGACCGAACGTGCTCGCTGCTATCGATCCCCGGCCCCTGTACCAATTACAGTTTTAAGGTTTGACTGTTGCTTACTGCAGTCCTCAAAGACCGAAGCTTTGGAAACAGACATTGTGTTCACTGACACTTTGACAAGGGTTGCAATTTTTTCATCTCTCTTGGAAATTGCGCTCTGAAATGCCTTTATCCTTTCAGCCTTTAATTTAGAGCTGGGATTGATTTCTTCTTTCTCATGTGAGGGGAGTGAAATGTCGATGAAAAGAACATGACTGTATTTTTCTGTCCAATATGTTTTCAAAATTCACATTTCTTTACTTGTTAGATTCTTTTTTTTTCTACCTTCAGATCAGAAGTTTTGGGTTTTTCTCTTTCTGAATCTGGTTGTTATGGGCTTTGCTCCAAAAACAGTAGCAAATCTTGAAAGTTTTCTGGACCAATCTTAACATGAAATGTAGCCCTGCTCATTTAAAACTGGATTTTATTGATTCTATCTGTAGTATGCAAATCTTTTTAGTTTCACTGTCACTTTCTTTTTGAGAAATGTCCACAAACGCTTTGCAATACTCAACCAATGAATCAGGTTTTGTTCAGTGGCCTTAATAAACACTTCTTGTGTCGGAGTAGTGGGTGGACGTCACTGTAGATTTACCTAAGCATTAGAATCGTCTTTTTTCATAATCATTTATGGAAACTGTTTAGGCATTTTTGTTATATAAACTGACTCTCCTCTCCACCGGAATAACCTGTTTTTAATGTTATTCCTTTTTTCACTTCCTTATCTTTTACTTGAAAGCTGTTGAGGTTGGGATTGTGGTTTAAAGCAATGAACCACTTTCAGTGGCGCCAGCAAATTGACTTTCGCCAAATATATTTTTGATATTTTTAGCTGCTGGTTTGGGATTTTTTTTTTGTCTTTTCCACTTTTAATTGAGAAAATGTGGGAATATCTGCTGTAGTATTTTAAACCTTTTAGTATTGAAATTGTAATTTTTCAACCAAAAAAGGTTTTAGCTGCCAAGAACATGTCGGTGTAAGCCAAATACCAAAACAATCCAGTTTTCCAGATATTGCTCCTTCTCTGATTAATTCCAAAAGCTGATCCTTGGAATTCTTGACCAACCAGTCATCAATCAGGCTGGTCCTGCTTTAAATCGGCTAATTCCACACAGACTACTTATGAAGTAGTCTGTGTGGAATTGTGTCCCTCAGCTGGCCTGAGAGTGCCTCGAGTTTCCCCCAGCAGAGCTGGAGGAGGTGTCTGTGGAGAGGGAAGTCTGGGAGTCTTTGCTGAGACTGCTGCCCTTGCGACCCATTCTCAGATGAAGTGGAATGAGTAAATTATTTTCAAGTCAATATACAGCGCTTGGTGCATATTGGTACTCTGTGCGGGCTGCTATCATCAAAAACTCACCTCTGTAACTTCAAGGTTAGGGAATGAGCCATTGACTCAGATCTCTGCTTTACAGCAGTCTGAGCTCCCCCTAAACACAAGAGCTGTGAGGTAAAAGTTGTTTTTAGGCAAAAAAACAAAAACAATAAAAGATATGTCCCTTACCTGATCAGACATATTTTAGTTCTCTGATATGGGATTTAATCTAGTGGACTGAGTTTGGCCTAGTCTTTGCATGTAGATCAAGGACATCTTAAAGGTATAGTGGAGGATGTTCTTTTTTTTTTTTAGATTAGATTAGATTCAACTTTATTGTCATTGCACATGTACAAGGCAACAAAATGCAGTTTAGGAGAAGTGCAGAAGTGCAATAGCAGCACATGCAGGATAAATAATGGTTCTATAAATACAGGACATTGGTTCTACTGAATAAGTATATAGATGAATACCATTTCCAGGTGGATCGTCAAAAAAAGTGACTCTCCTAATTGTTAATTGCGCGCTCCAACGTGCGTTTAATAGGCTGTCCATCTCGGGAGGGAGTGCAGGGTTGTACATGTGCATTTTATTTTATTTTTTTGGAGAGGGCAGTTTATATAAAAAAATGTCATAGAATCCTCCACTATTACTTTAACCTGCTGCTCCAAAGTGGATAAACCTGGAAGTTTTATCCACTATTGCGCCCCTACTGGCTAATGTGCACTGTTTTACTTTTGCGGAACAGGGAGTCCTTATCTATTATTATTATTATTTAAAAGGAAACCTGAATGTGTAATAACACAGTATACTATGTTTATATGTCAAATTATCAAGGGGGTGAAAACTAGCTCTTAATCTGAGGCTAGCACTCTTTCATATCAACCATGCTTCAGTTTTCCTTCTGAACATATTTGCCCTCTTGTCCACTGTGAGGAAATGTTATAATTCTCTATTAAACTATATCTGCAGGAGGTCAGTCGGTTAGCTTAAGAAAAACCCTTATTGGTCAGAACTAGGGCTGAAAGAACTTATTGGATTAATCGTGATTAATCGATTATTCAAATAATCGTCAACTAATTTAGTAATCGATTAATCATTAACTGGAGTATTGAGACTCTAACACATGACTTTAGCTGACAAGAGCAACCCACTTAGAGCAGTATTTATACCAAAGCTGTATGAAAATATATAAATATTGTGCATTTCAGATAAAAAAAATGTTTTCGTTTGTCAATATGCTCTATCCAGAAGTTTTTGTTTCACCAGGTTTAATTTAATGAAAAATCATCTTTAAAGAGCCTTTTGCTATCCAATTATTAATTGCTAAATCTAAAAAATAATCTACAGATTAATCATTTTGAAAAATAATAAATAAACACATTAGTTAAATAAAATTAGTTGCAGCCCTAGTCAAAACCAATCATCTATATGTTTTATAGAAAACAAATAGATGATTAGATGTTATTCTTTCTGTAATGTAGAGATTTTGGTATTATCCATTTCTGATTTTACACACATGATAAAATTATTGCCATATATAATATTATAGTTGGTAAGGAAAGTATTTGTTTACGTGCATGAAGTGGAAGTATATCAGGACAAAATGGATAAGCTGGCTCCCTAAATAGAGGTCAGATTTCATAAAGACTAGGGCTATATAAAAAAAATCGATTTAATCGATTTTGAATCGATTCCTGTACATTTTTGCAAAATCGATGTCTAGGGAATGAGATTGATTCATTTTATAGTCACCCACATGGCGTTCACATTCAAATAAGCAGGAAAGATGCACTCAAGATTACTTTAAGCCAGACAGCTGCAAATATAGCGAATAGGTTGACTGAAGACATTAACAAATGGGGGCTGAGCAGCAAACACCCTTTAGTTGTTACAGACAACGCTGCAAATGTGGTTTGTGCATTGAAGATAATGCAGCTCATGAATGTCTGCTGTGTCACGTCTGCTTGCTCGTGAGGCTTCACTTTTTTACTTTTCACAAACAAGTTTGGACTTTTGAGACAGTTTTGTTCGCATCTCATGTTTAAACTGTCTGATTTACAAGTTTGCACTTTGTGTTTAATGTGACGGGGAAAAAACAAAATACATGAGTTTTCTGAAACACAGTTGAACCACTTTCATTAATGTAAAAACAGATTGAATTGATTTAGAACTGTATGAATCAAAATCGAATCGATTCAGGACTTTGGCGAAAATACCCAGCCCTAATAAAGAATAACTGACCTTGAGATGTGGCTGTACTTTGCTTTTGGATGTAAAGTCTAACCATAAAAGATGGCTTTTTTTCACAGGGTTTGATTGTAGTGTGTGTGACAAATCAATACTTGTGCTGTGTAACTAACTTTTTTAATTTTACCTAACAGGGTTTTTGTAAAAGTTTGGAAAGGTTGCAAACTTCTAACAGGAAAGACCGTGACAGGAAAGCAAGCTTAACATTTTCTCTTTAAACTCTCCTTGCAAGTCTGAAGCATTCTTAATTCTGTGAAGGACTCTTTTTATGTGCCATATGAAAAAAATGGTTTTATGCTCTGGCAGTCAAGTGTTTTCTTCCCTTTCTGCAAAAAAACAACAAAAAAAACAGTTCTGCTCTCTCATTTCTTTCTGAATTGTGTTATCAGCTTTTATGTGTTCTTCCTTTTCTGCAAAACGATTTTTAAAAAAAATCTTTATTAATTTTTTTGTTTTAGAATCATGGAACTGTTTTCCCAGTATGCTAAACATGCCATGCTTAGGTTGCGTTGTTAAATATTGTTTGATTAAAAATAAATAAATCTGCAGAGGTTGGTAGCAGGTTGTTAAATGAAATTTGCTCTCCTCGACCAGGATGTACCATCAAAAAATAAGATGAACAACGTTTTAGTTTACGATTTGCTTCTGCTGCTGTAAGAGTTGGGGATATATATACAGTAATAATAGATGAAGCTTAACCCTTTTAACTCTGTTCCCTCTGGAAGCCCAACTTTTCAATGCGGAACACATTCTCACTACTGTGATCTAGACACAGTTCTGTATTTGATTTCACTTTCATACCTTTCTTTGGTTTCCTTTTGTCTCTAACCTCTTTTTCTATCAATCTATCTTGGCGAATGGTTCCACAGATGGTGTTCCATCCTTCATTCCCCTCTTGATTTTTCATTTTGCTCTAAGATCACTTTTGCCTTTCATCTTCTTCCTCTTTGCTTTCTTCCCCAATCGTCTTTACTCTCCATCTCAGCTGGTGAAAAATTAAAAGTTATTCACTTAGTTGTATTTAGTTTCACTATTTAAAAAAAAAATCAGGAAAGGGATCAATTCGCTGTGATCCTGATTTTAATATTTGACTTTAAACTATTGGGTGATCAGTGTCGATATCCTTATCAATAGATCCTGTATGTTATATAAAGGTTGGGTCAAAAATACAGAGTATAGTACCAAAGTATAGATATATACATTGTCTTTTCAGTTCTTTTCTGTGTTGATTTCTTTCTTAGGAGCAATCAGATGACTCCAACCATCACTTCCAGTCACATTTACAAAAACATAAGCAGTTTTAAATGCTTTTCTTGAATTTTAGAGACCTGAGTTCAGAATCTGTCAGAACTGATCTAAATTGGTTTGCTTATTCCTCCATTTAGACTATACATCTCTTAATAAAGTTAGTATATAATTATTAAGGTAAGCTTTGTGTGGTGTGTGTTTTGCTCTGCTTGCAGTGAATTTTCTCCTCTTGTCCTTTTACACGCAACTATTTATCACTCTTAAACAGTTTCCTGCCCAGTGAAATATGATCATAATCTACGGCCATATTCATTAGTTAATGCTCGAATCTAACTCCAGTTTAGAAGAGTTAAGTGTTATTTTCTGAAAATGTTATATTATTACCTTAACGCTGTTGGGTTTTGTTGTTCATTTGTTTCTCATCCCTTAATCAAATTCATTTTCTATTTATTATAGGGCTGTTACTAATGATTATTTTTCAAAACGATTAATCTGTCGATTACAGTTTGATTAATCGAGTAATAAGCGGATTGCCAAAGATTCTCTAAATAAGATTTTTTATGAAATTAAACAAGGTGAAATTTACAGTTTTCGACTTGAGGAGTTATGAATAGAGCATACTGACAGACAATTTTTTTTAATGCAAAATGTTTAAATCTGTTTTTTTTTTTTTTTTTTTTTTTTTTGTAATCTTTGTATAATTACTGCTCTAAGTACGTTGCTCTGTCAGCTAAAAGCATGTTTTACAGTGTATAGTCCAGTTAACAATTAATCGATTACTAAGTTAGTTGATAATGATTTCAATAATTGATTGATCATGATCCATTTGTCCTAATTTAATACTTTTTTTCCAGTATGCAGGTTAAACCTAGATTTAGCAACCTGCGTTTAAACTTTTCTAATTCCTTGTTTGTTTATACTTAAACTCTTGACACTTATTCGCCTATTGATCTTGGAAAAAAAACCCAGGACCGCAGATCAACTGTTGCTCTCCAGTGGGACAGCGAAAGTTTATCTAATGCTGCAACATAAATTCAGTATTATCTTAATGAAAGATGCACTGCCTGTGAATGACTGACTATTGATCTGTTTCTGTTTGAAGAGGACAGCCTGCTTCCAGCTGGGGTTCCCTGATGCAGATGGACATGAGGGACGAACACTGACTTTTTGGAAGGGCTACATTCCAACTCCTCCTCTTCACTCTCTAGTCCGGCATCATCCTCTGTCACGCTGGCAATGTCAAGGGTCCCGAGTCCCCCTCCCCCCGCTGAGATGTCCAGTGGGCCAGTTGCTGAGAGCTGGTGCTACACACAGGTAACATGACTTTAAGCGTCAGAAGTGACTCTAACTTCAGCTTTGTAAAGTAATTCTAACCTTGCTATGTGCTTTGTTACTATAAAAGATCAAAGTGGTGAAGTTTTCCTACATGTGGACCATCAACAACTTCAGCTTCTGTCGAGAGGAGATGGGCGAGGTCATCAAGAGTTCCACCTTCTCTTCTGGGGCCAACGACAAACTGAAATGGTGAGTCAAATAACCTGTTTTAAAACACAGAGCAGAGGGTGAAGACATGTTTGTTAGGCAGCAAATTAAACATGTTCTTTATACTTTTAAACTCCACCTTCCAAAATGACAAATCCCAGGACAATGAAGGCTCCTGAAAGGCACTGTAGCTACATCATAATGACACAACTCTCCACCATATCCTTATCAAGAACGCTTTTAAAGCACCAATACACAACACAAGATTCTAACTGCGTATTTATTTGATATCAGGTGTTTGCGAGTGAATCCCAAAGGCCTGGACGAGGAAAGCAAAGATTACCTTTCTTTGTACCTCCTGCTGGTGAGCTGTCCCAAAGCGGAGGTGCGAGCAAAGTTCAAGTTCTCCATCCTCAACGCCAAGGGAGAGGAGACCAAAGCCATGGGTAGGCAAAGCCTATAACCGGAAGACATTATTAAGACATTATTGCCCTTTTAAGACCTTACGTCTTTTTTTTAATACTATTTCTTACTCTTAAATCTCTTTCTCTCTGCAGAAAGCCAGAGGGCATATCGCTTTGTCCAGGGAAAAGATTGGGGTTTTAAAAAATTCATCCGGAGAGATTTCCTCCTCGATGAGGCAAATGGACTTTTACCTGACGATAAGCTGACACTCTTTTGTGAGGTACCTGACCCCCTCCTCGCCCATAATTTCTGTTTTTCAGTATAATTCATCACAGAGCAGTTTCGTTGTATTTAAGTGTCTTTATTTTTCTCAGGTGAGTGTTGTGCAGGACTCTGTCAACATATCTGGTCAGAACACCATGAACATGGTGAAGGTACCTGACTGCCGGCTAGCTGACGAGCTGGGTGGCCTCTGGGAGAACTCTCGCTTCACAGATTGCTCCCTCTGTGTGGCTGGGCAGGAGTTTCAGGCACATAAAGCCATACTTGCAGGTAAGTCGGTCCATAAACAGAGGCATCTCATTGTTATTGAAGTATTGTCAAAAAGGTCAGTAGTTTAATTCTAAAATTGAAACAAATGGATTCAATACAGAGAGAATGAGATGGTTTAGGATTTAATTTCTATTAATGATCATTTTCACTTACTGTTAGAAAAATTTTCCCCCAAACTAGAACATTACATGAGAGCAATAAAAAGGGTTTTTAATTAAAAAATGTCAGCCTACAGAAAGAGATGAAGTCAATATCTTCATAAGCTTGACAACAGAGAGATGTAGGAAGTAGAAAAAATCTGGTACAGATCTTCACAGACATCAGATCAAACATGGTGGACCTGCTGCAGCAGCTGGTATGGCTCCACAAATCATCCCCGACTGTGAAAAAACACCTCAGGAAACTTGGATTCTTTCCCCCACATTTTTGGACCTGAGTTACCAAATTAAAGGCTGCATTTACTTCTATTCAAAAGAGGAAAGTGGAAAACAGAACAAATCTGTGTTTTAACTCTTGCCATGAGGTTCTGCATTCAGAAGTGGCTTGAAACAAGAGAAAAAAGTATCCTTGGTCCTGAATGGGGTGTAACATCAGTCCACATCGATACTTTGAACTATTAACAATCCACATCTTTGTGAGATGCATATTTATTTTGAAACTCATAAGTAAAGAGGCCCTAGTAAACAGGTGATGTATTATTAATATTATTTTGTGTTAAAATTAGAAAAAAATGCTTTTGATTTAATCGCCTATAAGAGCTTAGCAGTGAAATAATCAAATCATAGCAGAGTTGTCTTCTGATTTAGCCTTTAAAGATAAATAAGTGTGTTAGTTGGGCAGATTATATTGCATCATATGAATCGAAAACTTGTGATTTGACTGATTTTTAAATCATATTATGACAGATTAATTTATATACATATAGTATTGTGACCAAGCTACTGATTTACGTCTCAGGATAGATTCTTCTATAGAGCTACGGTTTACACTGTGATAATCTCCTCCAAACTCTTGAATGAACTTTACTTCACCGTCCTCTTAAAGCTCTGGTTCTCTCTCTTGTTGATGTATCAATTTCTACCTCATTTTTTCCATCCACTATTTTTTTTATAATTATTCTTGGCAAATACCAGCTTCTTCAGATTTTCCCTGATATTATGCAGGCTCTAAACCTGACCATAACAAAGGGTTTAAAGGAATTGAATTAATAATCTTTGTTCTCATTATGAAGCCATAAAAAACATTTGGTTGAGACAACCGGCTGAGAATGGACACATTATATAAAGACAGAAGTAGTTATTGGGCAGAGTGGACGTGTAAGTAAGTCTGGGAGAAGTTTATTAATCATAAACATGGTCAAATTTTGCCTTTTCGGGAGCTGCACAAACTCTGCTGATTGAAGCTGAAATTAATTAAACTTGTTCCCTCAGAGGGACTAAGGTACCAAGGGTGTTCTAGCCCTAGTTCACGGTTCACGGCTCAGTGAACAGGACATCTGGTACACCCTGTTGGATAGCTGATTGGGAACTGTGAGTGGGATCACTATAAATGCTGAAGAAACTGAATAAAGGGAAGAAAACCAGATTTATTTTCTCTGGCAGTTCACAAAAATTAATGGACATTACCCTACTGTCAGCTGGTGTTTCTCACTGCTTACCATTGCAGCATCAGATCACAGTGCAAAATCTCCCAGAATTACTTCTGTGGGTCAGAAAAATAGTAGTAAGCTGCCGGACTAAAGGAGGAAAATGCCTCTGAGGAAAAGCTGTCAGAAGTGACGCTATTTTTCCAAAACAGCAATTAGTTAATTCTTCCCCCTGTTCTCTCTCTGCTCTCTTGGCTATGCGACAGGCTCATAACTATAGGGTTGTGCTCCAGCATAGGTGTAGTTCTACACACTTAAAGTCCAAATTAGCATTGTTATCCATGGTTCACTGCTTTAAATGTAAGCAGTAAACAGGCTCTCTACATGACTGTTTTTAACACGAAATTGAAATTTTCTTACAAAATCAACACAAAAATCCTAAATAGTTCAAATAAATTTTGATTTAAAAACCAATTTATCACAGATTTTGAACTGAACTCTGATAAAAGTGAGCCTCTAACCTGAAATCTGCTCTTTAAACTAGAAGTTTTTCTGTGTTCGCTTGTGTCAGGTTTTGTGGAGGTTTCTAGAAGATCCAAATGCAGAGACTGAAGCTGAGGTGGTTTCTTGTAGATATAATGCAGGATCTGAGGCAATAAAAGCAAGGTCCAAACACAAAATACAGACAACCAAAAAAACAGGGGACATCAGGGAAAACACACAAAGAGCCAAGAAACGAAGAGGAACCAGCAACGAGTAACTGAACAGGAGGTGCATATATGGGAGACAGAAACAATGAGGGAGCTAATTAGCAGACAAAGAACAGGTGTGAACAGAAGACTCTAGAAGGGAGCTAGGAGGAGACCCACACAGAGAGTAAACAACAAATACATAAGAACTCAAATACAACCAAAAACTCCAAAAAAAGTAATTTGGATAAAAAAAAACAAAAACAAACAATCAACTGGACTTTGTTTCCAAGTTTCAAGACGTTTCGCTTCCCATCCAGGAAGCTTTTTCAATAAAAAATGTCAGAATTAGCACTAAATTCACAGTTTATATAGTAGCCCAAAAACTTGTTTTGGCTTCGAAAACATGCAAATCTAACCAATGGGGGGGGGTCGTTTGGGTTATTTGTTATCCTGCAATATCTGATACTGGTCTATGTCTCTGAACGGGGGTCATTAGGGGCCATTGTCGGTCTGGCTGACCAGGCAAGATGTTTTTGTCCCCTGCATGGGGGTGGGGGTTGAGATGATAGCGGGAAGGAATCAACTCTAGTGCTATATTTTGGGTTTTTGAGAGCTGAAACCTGAGTTTACCCCCTCTGTATAAAGTTGGTTACAACTAAAAACAACTCAAAATGAAAATAAACAAATGAAAACTCAAAAAGAAGACTTAAACAGAACCAAAACCATGACAATTTGTTACCGTTCATATTATGTCTCTGATTTGTCATAATTTTTCCTCTTCCAGGGAGGTTGGCTTGGACATTAAGCTACTTGGAGATGGTCTAATGGCCTTTACATTTTTAATGCTTGTTAATGAATTTATTTCTAATCAACTGAGACAGCTCTTTCTTTTGCTTCTTTTGGTCCATGTTGAGTGTGGTACTCACCACGTCACCAGACACACCTTGATTTAACATGTCCCTTTGGTTACATTATTATCAGTTTTTTCTAGGTGTATCATCTGTTTGTCCAGGTCTTTTCCATTAGTTTATACTTTAAAATCATTCGGTTGAAGCTTGGTTTAAATGCAATATCTGAATTTCTTTTGTTCATCATTAGAGAATGTCTTTGCATTATTACTTTTGTCAGATCCAATGTATTTCTGTGACCATTGTGGGTGGCAACAATTGCGTCCACGTGTGTAAAACATCCTTTCTAGAAAAATAGTCTAAAAATGTTGCATGTGAGAAATACAGCATGGGTAAAAAGTAAGTTACCATTTTACTTATGACGTTTACTAAAAACCACAAATACAAACTTCACGTACTGATTTTTTTTTCTCCCATTTTAGCACGTTCGCCTGTATTTAGCGCCATGTTTGAGCACGAGATGGAAGAAAGCAAAAAGGTGAGTTTCCACCCCCAAAGTAATATCAGAAATAAATCAGTTTTGTTCCCTGATTACTGTATGTCTTTCTTTTTGTCAAGTAAGTCAGATGCAGAATCAAATTTAATCACCAACTTTGTTGAACAAACAAGGAATATTACTTTGGTTGCCATCGCTCACAACATAAATAAATACAAGTGAAGGATTGGGTGCCATCGAACAGCTGCAACACAAAGGTGTTTGCTAAAACTAGATGACAGTGGAAGCCAGATGCAATTGTCCTGCTGCACTCTGGGGTCAGGACTCATCCCTCACTGTCAGAAATGTGGAAACAGAGAATTGCTTTTTCTCCCCATCTGTTGTCCACTTTTGACTGAGAAATGCAATTACAGCAATGCTGATGTTTTTTTTTTTTCTTCTTACATTTCAAAACACACAAACACATATGTATGTGTGTGTATGTGTGTTTATATATTGTTCTTCCCATGTTGAATAAAACATGAAACCATGCAGGAAGCTTAGATGCACAACATAAATTTCAGATCTAAAGCAGGATTCTATTCTGTGGTTCCACATCCAAAAATACTAAGAAAATTCCTTTGTGATGTTCTTACAACCTGATTACACAGGCTGTTGCACAGATTACAAACTGTTATAAATCTGTTTTTCCTCCTTCAGAATCGTGTGGAGATCAACGACGTAGAGCCAGAAGTTTTCAAGGAAATGATGTGCTTCATTTACACAGACAAGGCTCCAAACTTGGACAAGATGGCTGACGACCTGCTTGCAGCAGCCGATAAGGTACTTAAGGAACACAGATACAATATATATTGGAATTAAGGAATTTCAGCAGCAAGTATTCTTCTCTTGTTCTGTGTGCTATTAGAAGAGGTTTTACTGCTAACATTTTTATACATTCCTCAAAAACGGATTGGAAAATATTTCTTGTTTGAAATATTTTAGATATACCAATTAAAACATGTAAAAATACATAGTAGATAGGTTTCAACTAATTAGAGTCTCATTTCAATGTGTTTGTATACCAGAGCTGCACAGTAAGTTAAGCCTTTAATCTTAATTTAATTTAATTTTTGTGTGCAACATCAGTCAGAATTGGCTTTGGTGAAATATTTGGTGAGTTATTCTTTTGTGCCAGTTCCATGCATGCAGATTCTACACTGCTAATAAATAAACACCCTTTATTTATATGTTTAGCAGCTAAGATGCCAGAGAGCGTTGGAATAAAAGGATAACTTAAGTGAAAAATTGTTGGGTGTGGGTTTAGGTTGATCATAATCAATACCATTATTGATTGTTTTCATATCAAGACAGACAGGCTCCATCATTAGCAGCTGAACATGCAACTGTTGCCTCCTTTAAAGGAAAGATTTAATATTTAAAAATCTAAATTTCATTTGTATTTATAGGTGGAAAAACCGTTAGACTGCATCTTAAAATCTTTAAGCTCTTTCTTGCCTAAAACAAGTTGGGGGGGAAAAACAACTTGATGTCAGTACATTTCTACAGATTTTTAAAATGAGTGTTATTAAATGAAAGCTACATGCTTTAATTTTTATTTTTTTGAAATATTAAACACATTGGAACATTGGAATACAATGTTAACTGGACAGACATAAAAACCACATAGACATTTAAAGAGATTATTTGCCTCACCCTTATGTCATCAGCTAGAGGCTGCATCTCTTAGGCTGATGCTAAATGTTTATTTATTAATATAAAACTAACGAATCACCACTTGTTTTGTTAATGTTTGACTATATTTGATCACCATAAAATAAAAGTCAGCTGAAAGAATGAGTGACATGTTGTCCCTGTCTTTCAGTACGCTTTGGAGAGACTAAAGGTCATGTGTGAAGACGCTCTGTGCACCAGTCTGTCCGTGGAAAACGCTGCTGAGATCCTCATCCTGGCCGATCTGCACAGCGCCGACCAGCTCAAAACGCAGGCAGTCGATTTCATCAACTAGTGAGTTCACACACAGAAAGGAGCCTTTCGTCACATGTAATTGGGCGTCCAGCACCTCCATGGGGACTCACAGGTCCACCATGTTCTCTAGTTTGTCAGTTGGTTTCATCTCGTTTCTCCTTCATTCATCGTCAACTCTACCACTACTCAGTCTCACGTCGGAAACTCATCCTTCGGTGTCTTTGTCAGAGTTACTGATATAATTTAATACGTGTAACGATGAACTAGTGGGTTTGGTATTATTAAAGGAGGCCGGATGTTCCTGAAGGATCAGGGCACCCTGACTTCTCACTAGGCCTGTTGACACCTCCTCGGTTGCCTCAGACGGATGTGTGATAATGACTCTTATCACGTGTCTTTGCAGACTTCTAGCTCACACAGACTTTGTGTAGGATGGAGAAGATGATGGGTCAAAAATGTATTTGATTTACTGCTAGCTTTGGACATAAAAAGACAAAATGTAATGGAGAAATGCAATACCCTTTCCTCGATAGTTGCATCAATAAATCTGGTCAGAACTTTGTACTGATGCATAAAAAAAACTATATTTTCCACCATAGGTGGAACTGAGTGGTTTTTGATGAGATGCAGGATATTTTTGCATTAATATGGGCTGAAGAGAAAAACTAAAATTGTTTGGCGTCTCTCTGTCTCTCCTCCAGCCATGCAGCAGAAGTGATGGAAACAGCTGGTTGGAAGTCTATGGTTGCATCTCATCCACACCTGGTGGCTGAAGCTTACCGCTCCTTGGCCTCCGCACAGTGCCCCTTCCTCGGACCCCCTCGTAAGCGCCTCAAACAGTCCTAACAGCCTCTCGCAAAGAGCATCAATACACACTCTTATTCGCACACATATACACACACAGAAGCAGTAACACCCAAGTCTGCCCCTGCTCCCAGACACACAGGGATAACCGTTCTCCTCGCTGTTACCTACAACACTACCTAGAGCCTCCCTGACCCTTCCCCTCCTGGCCCACCCAGAACCTGCTGTATGTAGTCTTTTTAAAGATGGAGGAAAGAAGAAGGAGGAGGAAAAGAAAGAAACCTGGGATTGTGAAGTGGATCTTTGCTGTTTACAATAAAACCCGCCGCACCTTGTCCTCTAACTCCTCGGCTCTGGCTTAGTGAGTTCTGACGTTCTTCTCTTTCTCCGTGTGTCCTTGGAAGTCCCACTAGTTCCTACTTTGGAGTCTATTTCCGATGAAGAGCGGACACACAAACCCGGCCATCACCAACTGGCTCAAAACTTTGAGTTTTTGAGTACAGGGCAAAGATTTTTTAAAAATGTCTGTTTTATTATAAAACAGGAATCCAGTAAGCCCCTTCCAAACTAAAGGAACCACTGGCCTGTGATTGAGGGCTTCAGTTACAAACTAGAAGCCTCACCCCAAGGAAGACAACCAAGGGCTAGTCAAGACGAAGACATGGGATGCAAAGAAATAAACAAAACCTTCCCATTAAAACTTGGAAAAGTTGCACTAATGCCACAAATCAGCCCTTGCCGACTCTTAACCAGCAGTACCTAGAAATACTGTAGGCAAGCACACAATGAAGCGAGCTTCATGGACTTTTAAACCCAGCTGGACCACCACCACAAAGTTCCCTTTAAGAAGATCTATCAGCAAGTGACAAAAACCACACATGTACGCCTGCATAGAACTGTCCGAGCTTCACCTTGGTCCTTTTTACTTTCTTAGCTGGCAGGAAAAACGAAGCATAAGTAAAGAGAAAATAGTAACGCACAACTGGATGTCGTTCTTGGGGGAATTTGTGCTTGTGTGTCCTTACCCATGAAGGGACAAGAAAATGTCCAAACTACCCCATCAGGAGAGGACGAAAACCTCCAGGAAGGGGTTCAGCCAGACATGTCGATGTTCTCAGATTTCCTTCGTTTTCCCTCAGAGCCGTTTTATTTTTGCTTCCATAGGAACATGTACAGACACTTGTGTTTTTGGAGCGAGAGCATTTTCAGCTGTCAAACTGAAAGACCAGACAAGATTTTTCTTTGCAGCCTAAAGACTAAAGGGAAATGAAATTGCAATGAACACGTTTTAATGTTCAGAATATATCAATTGTAGACAAAGTAAACGTCTTGAACCACAGAATACAGTCATTGTAAAAAGAAAGTACACCCTCTGTCAGTTCTTGGGTTTTATTGTTTACCAGGTTCTGAAATTATTTAAACCAAACCATTATTTATTTAACAAATATGATGCCAAAATGGAAAAGGTTTGTTAATATGAATTAAAACCCAATAATGCTAAATATGTACAAAATAAGTAAAACCCTAGAATTTAAGGGGTTGTACTTTTTCTTGTATTTTTTTTAAGTTTTTAACCCTGACTCTACATTTGAAGTTATCATTTCAACCTGATGGAAAAGGGTAATGATAGAAGGAACCGTTGTTTCTTTTCCTGTAGATATTTCTGATTTTGAGAAGTGACACTTAGCTGTTGCCATTTTTTGTTCCCAGAAAAATAAACCACAACTATTTTGTATTGAATGTGGTCCTGACCTTGTCTTGAATTTTTTCTTTTTTTTTTTTTTTTATATGAAATAACATTTTCACATTTTCCTTGAGTTATATGGCAGCCTTCACAAATGCAGAGCTTAGGAAAAAGCATATATAACCTTGGCTTTTGTTGCTCCTCCTTTGTTTATAGATGCAGAAAAGTGAATTTATCTCTTTCCAAAATCTTAATCTTAAAAGAAATTGGGGGGATTCCAGACTTTAATTTGGGTAAATGTATTCAGATTAGAAAAACTAACAGGTACTCTATAGATGAATGGACTATTACTGTTACTTCCCTTCTGCATATCTCTGATTGGTCTGTATGGAGTGAGCAATCCCTTGTTCTACTGTTTCCAAACAGTTACTTTGTCTCTTCTGAAAAAGAGATACAAGAATTTAGTTTAGTTTACCTTCTTTTCCCCCTGATCACTGTGGATATTTATATCCCGACTTGTAAAATGTGATGGCTTACCGATTAGAGAGGTGGAGGAGAATATGAGAAAACAATTCAATCCCGCTTTACAGCCGTAACTTTTTCCTTTCTTTGAGCTGGGTTGTAAGATTATTCTTTCAACCCAGCTCACGCTTCTCTCTGCTTGTCTATTTACCTCTTTCCTGTTGTAGAAATGTTTCCAAGTAGAAGCAGTGGTAGGTTAGGAAGGAAAACCAGTCCTCTCCAACGTAAAGATGTTTACTTGGCTTCCCATACAATGGCCAAGCTCTATTAGCTGTTGGGTTTACATGATTAATTCAGAGATGTTTATTTTTTTATTCAGTTTTAATTGATAAATTGTTACATATTCATATTTATCCTCTAATCTTTTAAAGTTATTTCACATCTTTTCCAATTTGTTCCCCCATTTCCTACAACAGTGTTTAAATAAACATAGCTGTTCTTAGTGTTTATCTATTTTTACTAATTCGTACTAGTTCTTGTCATTTTATCAGGGAATCAGGTTCTTTAGGCAGCAATCTCAGCTGAGGCTCCCAGACTTTTCTCTGCACAGAAATCTCTTCCAGCTCTGTTGAGAGAAGCCTTCAGTGCTCTCAGGCAAGTCAAGGATCGTCCCCGGGGCATCCTCCCGGAGGGATGTATGTGGAACTCCTTCCAAGGAAGGAAACCATGGGGCATCCGACAAAGGTGTCCGAGCCACGCCAGCTGATTCCTCTTGATGTGGAGGAGATGTGGCTTTACTGCACTTGAGGAAGGAACTCTTCTCTGGTTGAGAACCATGGCCTCAGACTTGGAGGAGCTTATTCTAATCCCGGCCACTTCACATTCGGCTGCGAACCACATAAGGGCATGCTGTAGGTCTTGACAGGAGGGAGCAAGCAGAATCACATCATCTGCAAAAGGCAGAGAGAAAACCACTGCTCCCAAAATCAGATCCCCTCCTGCCCTTTTCTGCATCTAGAAATCCTCTCCATAAACATGGTTCCCGTGGGTCCTTAAAAAGTCTTAAAAGGCATTGAATTCCTCAAAATAAAACTAAGGCCTTAATTGGTATTAAATGTCTTAAATCAGTCTTTCGTAGGTCTTAATTTTTAAAACCTCATAAATAGGATTATTTTTATTACGATTTATTTTTGTAATCTAAATAAAACGTTAAAAGTGATTATTATTATTATTTTTTTTTTTATAAAAGCCATTTTTTTTTTATAAAAATGGCTCACCAATTATTGGTTCGGATGGCTTTAAAACTGATTTGTTTTGTTCCCTGCTAAAACCAAGTTTGTGAATTCAGTTAAATAATTGTTAAAATATATCTGTCATTTGTGTGTTTTTAGCTTTCTTCCTGTATATGAAGCTTTTCAAAATTTGAAACATTGGTGCAGTGGTTGTTAAAATAAACCTTTGGGTTAAGTTGTCGCAAGCAAGTTTTTCTTGTGTTTCTTGTGAATTTGGTCTTAAATTTTTATTTCAACTGGCATTAAAAAGTCTTAAAAAGTCTTGAATTTAACTTGCCTTATGCTGTAGGAACCCTGATAAAAGTTATGAACATGGAGGGCAGCCCTGCCATAGTCTAACATGCAATGGGAACTCCACATGGGTCCCTCCAGAGTAGAAGCCATCGAAAACCCAGGCCTGGCTACAGGCTGAGATTCCAGCTCTGTCATACTGGGCAAAGTCACGTCTTAATTTGTCGTAATAAGGGCTTTTTGTCTGATCTTCCACCCAAAGCCCCTGGGAGACCCTATCAGGGGCATTTGAACCCCTGATAAGATCATCCAGGCACTGAAAACCCTCCATCATGTTATGGTGGAGGTTCATAGAGGGCATGTTACAACATGACATTTTTTAATCCAACATAAAATATTTGGACTGTTAAACATTTTTCTGTAGAGCAGGCATCCCCAAACTCTGTCCTCAAGGCCCCCTGTCCTGCAGGTTTTAGAGGTTTCCTTGCTCCAGCACAGCTGATTTTAATTGAAAGCTGATTAACAGGCTTTTGGTCTACTGCAATCATAACCAGCTGTGCTGAAGCAGAGAAACCTCTAAAACCTGCAGGACAGGGGTCCTTGAGGGCCGAGTTTGGGGATGCTTGCTGTAGATTATAGTGCTCTAAAATGTATTTATTATTTAAATAGCTCTTTAGTTATTTTTGCTTTTTGCACATCATCAAAATAATTTGTGTTAGACAGTGTGATCTAAGTAAACACAAGGCATTTTAAAGTCTATTCAATTTATTCAAGGAACAGAATTAATCAAACCAACTATGCTCTATGTAAAGAGAAAAAAAGGAAGATTTTTACATTAGGAATTTATTTTAATCAAGCAAAATCTTTGGATTAATTCAACTAGTCATACACTGAGGTGGAACAAGAACCAAAATACCCTAAAGAGTGAATCATCAACCTATCAAGGAGGGCACAAAAGAACGTGCATCATCACCTAAAGCATTGCAGAGCTACCGCACTTCTACTCATGTGTTATTTAAGCAAAATCACCATTAAAGAACTGCTGTTTGTGTTTATCTTTATTCCTGAAATTAGTTTGATGCATAAAGAATTTAAATGATTATTTATAAAGGATGTCGCAACTGACCTCGGCCCAAGGACATTTCCAACATTTTTCTGCATTGCTGCAACATACAAATACACTCTATTGCATTGTTAAGATACGTAAGTATTAATGTTTAATTTCCATTATTAATTGAAACATATATACATCAAAGTGTTATTTATCAGCTTAGGTCAGAAAACAATAGAATTTATTGTCCCGATAAGTGAACTTTATATGCAGATGTCAAAGATTCAAATTAATATACAATACAGTGGACTTGCATTGAAATAGGAACAATAAAGAATCTGTAAGACAATCGACTTATTTTGTCAGTTTTTAATACATGAATTAATGAAGAAAAAATTAACATTTGACAAAACTAGTCTTCTAAAACCATCGTCGGAAACCAAAACTGTTAATGAGCAATATTTTATACATAACTGTAAAACTGCCATTAATACTCCATAATCCATTAGGATATATGATTATGGTATGCATTTATTTTTTTTTTAAATATATATCTACCGGTATATGTTTTTATATGATTAGACTTTTCTGTCATAATTAAACCACTTTGCAAATACACTGCGAAAAGCATCTATGAATAAGTAAAACATTTCTTAAATTAAGTGTATATAGCCTTAATTTGAGCAGGTAAATGAGATGATTTGCCAATAAAATGAGTAGTTTTACTTCAGCTAAAATAAGATAATGAGATAATATGCACTTGAAATAAGACAATACGATTGTTTTTTGTTATTTTAAATGTAAATTCTCATCCTCAATTCAAAAAATTCACTTATTTTAAGAAAGAAATTACTTATTGCGATTTCATTTTATGCCCAGTTGTACAAAGATATGGATGGATACATAATCCACCTAACTAATAAAAAAATGTTTAAAATGTTATTTTATATCAAAACGGGGCGGCTTTCCCTCTCTCTGTCCGATGTAATTAAATCACACTAAGCTGTGTGATCCTGAGACTTGCTAACTATATTACCTAAAAGTAAATTTATCACTCGATTATCCTATATAGGTTTGAGCTAGATAAAAAAAAAAAAACAGTGGCATTGGTATAACAATATCTTAGCATGTGCAGTATGAGTCACTCTAGCTTTTCCTGATTGGAGAAAAAAAGACATTGCAGCCATCCTATTTTGCAACTGTCCCTGGTCTACCTGCATCGCTGCAACCTTATTCTATTTAATTTTGCTTCTGTTTAGGTTTGCATTGACATTATGAACCCCGATCAACCCAAATACCTCTGTCATCTCCTGATGGAAGATATGTATATAGGAATTACACAGCCACGTTTTTAAGAAATGACGAAAAATGTACAGGTGGGCTACAAAGTGTTTTAAATACGTCTGGAACCAGACAACCAAAAATGGGGAAGGCGTGACATGAACAGCACTTAAAGATTATACACAATAAAGGTCATATTTCTACACCTTTGCAAATGTCGCAAATCAGTCGGTCACCTAATTGTTACATCAACTTGGGTGTTTTAAGTTTTAACTTTTATTTACACTTATTACAGAAACATAATGTCAGCCATCCTTTTATCAGCACACCTAATCTAAATATCTATTTAACAGTGTTTAATCAAATATTTTCTGGGACAAAGTTTTAAAAAGTTAAACTTTCACACTATGGTCCTCTGATTTTTTTAAGGCGTCTTTCTTCACCCCCCTAACCTGGACCCAGGTTTATCCTGTGGGCCGGTAGGCTGGGTTCTGGGAGTTGTAGTCTGGACAGACTTTCTGGACCAGCCTGTAATCTGTGCTGTAGAAAGACATGTAGACACAGATGACCTGGAAGGGTTTGGAGCAAATCCAGGTGATGTGGCTCTGGGTTTGTTCTTGGTCGCAGGTCTTTGATGGATCATAGTTGCACAGCATCACCTTCTTGCTACGTTCGGTTTTTTCGTAGTCCACCCTGCAGTTGAACGTCTTCGACTCTTTGGGATGGACCACACTCTGGCGCTCCAGGTCAAACTCCACCTCTTTCATAGGTGGGACCAGGCTGACGGACACGTTCCCAACCCCCGTGGAGTTGTGACGGAAATAGACTCCAAGAGAACCGTTACCGTGGTCCACGATCTTCCCCATTATCAGCAAATTCAGCTTAACAGTTTTGATGTTGGAATAAAAGTCACCCCAGGTGAACAATCTTGACAGTTTAGATAATCCTTGAACATCCATGATGGGTGGGAGCTTTATCTTTAAAGAAGGGTTGGAGTTGGACTTGGAGTTACCTTCAAGGACTTCCCAAAGTCCCTGCTTTGATAGAGGAACATAAGGGCTATTGAGCACTTTGGAGTTTTGAATCAAACTCTTGGTCTGAAGTCCCCAGATCTGCTGTCGATATTCCCTTTGGTCTTTTTGGAGTTGGAGAGATGCTGAGTAGCTGGAGGTGAAGTTGCTCTGATTCTCGTGTTGACAAAGAACCAACTGGACAAAAATAAATGAGAAATTATGAGCAATGAATTTTTGAGTTAAAAAAGCTGCTTTAAGCTGCTTTCAGCAAGTGCATTCATTAAATACACACTAGTAAGACATGCACTCAGCAATGGCTTAAGAATATTTGGTTCTGGATGTTCTTGATTAATTTTAACTTTTTTTGTGCACAAGTTGGAATTAATGGTGGATGTCTCTTATCTAAATAGATTCACAATCATACCTACCAACCAAAACAATATCTTTATCTTAGATAAATGTCCTTTTGCAGGTTACAGAGAAACCACAGCCGTTAAGTGACCTATGCTCTTGTTGGTAAATTTAATCTAAATTGGCTATATATTGGCTAATATGACTGTTAATCAAAGTCCATAAAACTTAAAACATCTTCTTATTGTTTTGTGGTAGAACTGTGGAATATACTAAGCCAACATCTCAATGTTAGCATCCAACCAGTCTACTGGGCCTGGTAGAATGCAATTTTTCATTATATATAAAGCCTGGATTTTATGCATCAACGCTATGATGGATAATAATATATAGGAGGCTGAGTAGTATTTAATTTGCTGCCAGCACTAGATGTAGGTTTTTAGAGGAGAGATGCTTAACCTCACCAAAATCGCGGGGAAAAAGTGGTGATGAAAAAAAAAAAAAAGAGTCAGGAAAGGTAAAATTATTTAGAGCAAGTGAAAGAATTGCATACATTTCTTGTATTTTGTGTTCCCAATTTCCTGTACAGTTAAATCATTTAAAAGATGCTTTATTATTCCTTTCACTTTATGCAAAATACCCACAGCATACTGCCATCACTTCCACTACCCAAACTATCACTACCAAACCTAAAAGTTGGAACGTTTTTCATATGTTTTAAGGACGTAACACTGATTTTTTTTTTTTCAGTATTTCTAGTATTGTGGCAAAACTTATATACTGTATATATACCTTCTTTGGTCATAAATAGTTTCTATAAAAGACATGTGGCTTGATGTGTGGGAAGATTACATTTTAGCTGGTTTTGTTTCCATGGCTCAGTTTTTGCTTTGATTGTCTCTAAGAACAGGCTGCTGTTTAACTGACTTCAGTGAAGACAGAGATACAGCAGCAGCTTTGAGATGATGAGATTGTTGTATTGTTATACTTCTTTATTTGCTCCTTATTCATCTGAAAAGTTTCCCTTTTATCTAAGGGTGACTGTTTCGACGAGATACTTGCCCAGTATTTATTTTTAAATATATATCTATATGTTTTTAAGATTAGACTTTTCTGTCATAATTAAACCACTTTGCAAATACACTGCAAAAAGCATCTATAAATAAGTAAAACATTTCTTAAATTAGGAGTAAGTATCTCAAACACAAAAAAATCGATTTGAATTAATTAATTTGAATAAATAATTTCCATTTTAATGGCTACTTAACATGTGAAATTGCTCTGCAAACTTGTCAGGGATTTTTATCCAAACTTCTGTACAGAAAGATGCTTATATTTCAGCCTGCATTTATGTGTTTAAATCTATTTGGATGAGTGACAACTTCTGCAAAACCCTACACCTAGTTCTTAAAATCAAAATTAATTAAAGCTGTTTTGGTATTGTTAGCCAGCCCAAACTTCAAATGTATTGCTTAAAATTAAAATGTATGACACTGATTAAAAAGGGATAAAAAAAAGGTATCTAATTGTGACTGTATGTCCTTGACTGAAAAAAATAATTTATGTTTCCTGCAACCAATAATATTAATTAAGAAATACGTTGATGCACTAAATTAGGAATGTTGAACATAAATCCAACTTAACTGAAGCTCTTCATTTTTTAAGTATAAAAAATAGAAAATTTAACAATAAGCGTATTCTATCCAGTGATGAATGTTTCTTTTTGAACAATAGATCACCTGTTTAATGGGGATCCAATAGATATAAATTACTGCTAATAATATCTGCAGGAGCCACTGATTTCCCATTAAAGTTGTTAAATCTGTTAAAATAGACTTACCAGATAAAAACTTCCACTCAGAAGAATCCATGCAAAGCAGCAGCAGGAGAACCTCTCCATAGTTCCCAGGTCACCCACCTTTACCTGAGTTTCATTCATTCAGGATTGGTGACCTTTTGATGAGTCTGCATGATGGGATAAACTCTAAAGCTAAACTCTACACTAAGGCAGAAGCCCTTCCGTATGCTTTTGCCTCCACTCACATCTCACACTGAGAGGTTCTCTCAGCTCTGGAGGCTCTCATTATACTGTATTCCTCACCTCCCCCTCTTTCGCTTTCACACGCTTGCATTTTTCCTTGAAATCCTCACAATATGACAGTCTTCATATTGGATTTGTGGCTCTGTTTAACCTCTAAACACTGGGCAGTGAGATTTATTATATGTAGGTTATTCTATTGAATTCAGAATTTTTTTATGTTTAAAATTTGAAGGCTGCCACCTGATTTAATCAAGGTGTGCCATCTTGTGGCCAGAGGAAAAGAGGCAGCCTGAGCATAGTTTCTGAATGAGCACAGTTTGGAGCACATCCATGAACCCCTTTGAATAAAAAGAAGATCCTTGGCCCAAAAGAGCCCAACTCCATCAGCCCAAGTAGGAGATGTAGAAAACATACAGGACAGGTGTTGGAAATAACTCATAGCTTTTCTAAATGAGTGAGAAGAAAGTGCAGTTTGCAACATAAAGAAGTACATTGAAGGTATAGTAGAGGGTTTTCATGAATTTTTGAAAAGACCAGTCCTCTCGACTTGAAATAAATTTAATAAAATGCACATGCACAACCTTTACCCGCTCCTGAAAGGGAATGCCTATTAAACCTGTGGGAGAGCATGCAAAAGCCCATTTCTCCGTGGGCACGTTCTGTTTAAAAGTTGCTGTTTGCATCCCTCATCCAAGCTTACTTTCCTGGAGAAGATTTGCAATTTTTCCACCATGTCAGACTCGCCACCGGTAAGTGAAAATGTGGACAAGCGCGTAGGACGACCAGACTGATTGACAATTAGGAGGACCCCTTATTGTGATGATCCACCCGGAAAAAGAGCATCCTTCACTAAACCTTTAACCAACAGAAATTGGCAGCTCACCCTGGCTCAACATGGGCCTCCCTTCAGTATGTCAACCTAGATGATGTCTGGAAAGTCGCAAGTTCAGACGTGATTCCTATCATCAATAAAATAAAAAAACCTTGTTCCTTTCAGGTCCCTTATGTAGAAATGACACTTTTATTACATAGTCACCTCATTTGTTATTGCTCAGCTGGTGAGATATGGGAGAAGATATCTTGGCTTGTTTTGGGCATAATTTGAGTCATTAGGAAAATTCTGATTTAAAATTAATATATAATTCACTTTGTTTTCCTTAGGGGTTTCTTAATTTTGGATGCTCACTGTTTGCATTTAAATATCATGTCACCTATAGTAAATTATGTAATGTGTGCCGGGTTTGATGGTTTATAAGGTTTATTTGAAAAAGATTGTTTTCTTACCACTCTTATATTCAACCACAATACAGAAACTGCCCAGTTCATGCAAGGCTGTTGCTTTAACTGGACATTGTTACATATTTAAACAAAATCCAAGCTGGCTTTACAGTTTTTTTTAACTGCGGTATAATGCTCTTGGTCAGCTGATCAGCTCCAAAGTTCAACATAATGTGCATTCAGACATGGTATTCTGCACAGCTTGGTTGTAACCTGTGGTTTTCACAGCCACGGTCGCCTTTCTATCATGTGGAACAAGGGATACAAATAATTGATTAACAACTTAATCTAAAGCTGATTGATCTTATCAATTAACTAACAATTAATTGATAAGTGGCATTTTCCTTCAAAACCCAAGGTGGATTTTTCCATAACAAGAAGGGCTAAATACTGAAAACAGTACCTACATGAATTGAAATAAAATAAAAAATAAAAATAATAATGATAAAGGTGTCAGGTTAGGGTTGCTTCAGCTGAACTTGAAATACTTTTTTGTTCCATGTGGTGCCCACACCTTGAGTCTGGTAGTAGCAGAAGCTGCAAACACTCACCAGATGCACTTGGCTACTTTGGGCATTAACACAGTTATTCAGGCTCTTCTCTGGATATCCTCCTGAAACATGTTAAAACCTAGTGGCGGCTGGCCAATAGAGGCAGCTAGAGCAGAAATGCAATTTTTTTATGAGGCAGAAATGCGTACAGAAATGTAAAAACAACAGGCAGAAATAAATAGTGTTGAAGAAATAAAGAGGGTAAAAAAGGAAGAATAAAACAGACAAAAACATTATATCATGCACATAAATAAATACTTAAAAAAATAAGTAATAAATAAATATAGTTGAAGATATAAAGGACAATAAATAAATAAGGTAATTATTAAAAAGGTGAATAAAAGAAGCTAATTAAAAGAAAATACATTTATGTCTCACTGTATAATTTCATTTCGTTTATTGTATTTTTGGGGGGCAATTAATTGTATGCTTATTTATTTATTGAGCATTTATTTATTTATGTATTTATTTTTAAATAAGGCAGACTTGGTCTTCCATATTATTGGACCACGCAAAACACAGATTTGCCTTCACAAAGCCTCAGAAGGGCAACATTTATGTACAAAAATTAAACCTGTACATGAAATTATGTTTTCTCTTTATAAAGTGTTTTTTATAATGTTTTTTGTTGTTGGCATCCATATAAATATTCTGGTATGATCACTTATTATACTTTTGATTGGTTTTTGGTATACATCTATTCTGAATTTAGAGACTAGGTGGGAAAGCAGGATAAAAAGCATTGAGTGGGTAAGTTATAGGGATTGGAAAGTCAAACAGGCTCTTCTGGAGGTGAGGGAAAGTACTGCTGTCCCTGTGGTTAGAGCTGAAACCCAGTCTTTGGCTAAAGAGATTGGATATTATGCTTTCTTATCTGTACAGCCATATGGTATGACAATCTCGAAAAGATCCAGCATGTGAGTACACCCATGCAATTACCCTCAATGCAGCTGGATGGGGCTTTTCACTTGCTAAGGAAAAGTAATGGTTCCCTCATTGTCTACAGGACAACTGGATTTCCTGCTGCACAGACAAAGGAAATGTGTAAAGAAATGCAAAAATCACAGATATTTTTATTTTTCAAACAAATATTCAATTAAGGGCTGCAACTAACGGTTATTTTGCAAATTAATTAATCTGTCGGATATTTTTCTAACTTAAAATCGGATAACCAATTTTGCTGCCCATTCAAGCATCTGAGGAATCTAGTTCTTTAACTATTAATGGTTTCTTTATTGATGCACCGTAGAACACTTTCCCCACTTGCAGCTCCGAATGGGATGGGGGGTACCCTCTCTAATAAATATCTTGTCTTTCAACCAACAATGGTAACAACAGCTTCTGTTTACATCAAGAAGAACAAAAATAAGTCAAAAAGATCAAGAACAAATTGTCGAAAGAAAAGAGAGGGGCCTCTGATGGTCAAAACAGGTACAGCTGCTTTATGCAAAAAAACTGAATCCACTGCATTTACACCAAAGGTTTTCACTAAATTAAACCGGGTGAAACAAAAATATTTCCACTTTAGGAGTTCTGGATTGAACATACTGACATTTTTTTAAAATCTTAAATGCAAAATGTTTACATATTTTTGATATAATTACTACTCCAAGTGGGTTGCCCCATGTTTTATAGTCTCTATACTCCATTCAACAATTAATAAGTTATTATATTAGTTAACGATTATTTCAATAATGGATTAATAACAATAATAATAATCTGGTAAATGTTTTAGCCCTAATCCAGTCAATAATAAATAATCTGTCAATAAAGCCTGTTTTATTTTATTATTATAAATAAGGACCATGTACAGAGAAAATACCAAATTTTATGACAGCGGCTCTCAGTAATATTTACTTTAAATTGATTAAATGGCCAATTTCTCCAACGGTTAAAGAAACTCAACTTACAATACCAAACCAACCAAATACATGCTGGTAATACATTTTAAAGGCAGGATTCAAAGTACAGGTAGATACATTTTTTTTAAATTAAAGAGGAAAGAATTGCCTTTATTTCTGTGTCTATTTCCTGAAGTACTATTTTCATTAGTTATCACGACTGATAACATTTCAAATTTTGAATTTGCACATAAATTCTACATACAGTTTAATTTGGCTCTTTGATTTTGAAATATTCATTGATGTAAATAGAAAGTAGTCACATATTCTTAAATTTTTTTTTAAACAACTTTTAATAATAATTTTCTGTTATGATCTTGGCACAGATGTCTGGTCTTATTACTTATTTCAATCACCTACCTATCTCTGCCAGGTAAGTAAGAAGACAAAGATTACGTGTGATTTTACAAACATATAAAAAAGTAAACCTGTTATTTTAATTTCTGGAGGTAGCACACACATATAAATGCCTTTGGTGGAATTCAAATGAGCGAATTTAATTTAGATCGATCTAGATTAATTCCAAGATTACATTAAGATTAAAAACAAATCTGTGCCCACCACTAATATTAATGTAATGACTATTTTCAACATAAGTACATCCTTAAAACTGACCTACTCTATAACTCATGGGGTTTCTCCTCAGTTTGATTCTGTCTTCTATCACACAGTAAATACTAATTGGCTGTTTGCAGCCACTTTGGATGTTATTGTAAAACGGCTTCAGATTGTGCCTCCTACCTCACAGTAGGGTTATCACCGCTGATGTACGAGGTGAATGTTGGAGAGCACACTTGTAGGCGTCATGTGGAATATGATCAAGTAAAATTATACGACTGGCATTTTATATATATATATACTTTTTTCGGTGCGGCCTGGCACCAAATGACCCACGGACCGGTACTGGTCTGCGGCCCGGTGGTTGGGGACCGCTGCTCTAGCGTACCCAGTTTATTTGTTCTGATAACCTGATCCTGACTAGTGTATGCCCTTGGATCTCTGAGCTTGCTTGCCTCTGTTTTGATCTGTCTGCCTGACTCTACTGGATTCTGCCTACTGAACTTAACCAGGTTAGTGACTCACACGCTCGTAATCACCCTCCTTCAGAGTTTTGTGGTCCCTAAGCTGTGTTTTCTTCTTTACAGAGATTCCGTCCTTTTTGTTCTAGCTGTTGAGTGGTAGCTAATAAACTCTAATATGAATCACGTCATTCTGTCTGCCTGAATTATGGTTCTTGTTTTTGAGACAGATAAGTGCTACCATGAGGAAGACAGTCAAAGAAAGCGTTATGTTGATCCAACCACCTACTGCTGATTCTCCAACTCCTTCAACAGTCGTTGGATGAATGTTGCAATCCAGAGCACTATGAACCAGAACATCACTAGAAGTTTGTGGCTCAGTGTCTTGAATACGTGTTTGGATGTTTTTCATAATCTCCATCATTTTCCAACCTTCTCTGTTCAGCTATACGCCGTCAAGGGATGTGTTTTTTCCCTGAAGAAATCTACAAATTTCTGATGGAAATTTCAGAAAGTGTATTTGCAGAACGGAGCCATATAGCAGCATTTGTAATTGTATTCTGCGGTGGCTGAATCCATGTGGTATTAACACTCTGGCCGTTTCTCAATATGCGTTCTTGAGCGTTCTTGTGTGCTCGTG
>NW_015150738.1:928348-930709 GCF_000732505.1 Cyprinodon variegatus
CTAACTAGTGACTGTAAATCTCGCCATTTTGCTCGAATGGGACTGCGTTAAGTACTGTATAGAGGGTTGAACTGTAATGCTTGTTAACTGAAGAATGTTGTTCCTCTCCAGCAATTATACTTATTAAGCAAAGACTTACTGTACATTTCACATGTAACAGGGGTTTGACATTACTCAGAGATTAGTCATCAAACAGCATGCGATGTGTAGCACTTAGAGCTGCTGATAAAACACCTTGAATTAAGAATTTTTATATCACAAAGACCACGTCGGTATACACTACACAAGTGCAGCTAAAAATCGAATTAATTAAGCTGAGTTGACTCATTTGGACAACTTGAAAGTTGAAGTTTAAAAACAATTTCATTTTAAAGGAACCTCTTTATACCTCCATCAAATATCTTCTGTTTTAAATTACAGGAATATAACCTTAGCTTGATTAGGTTTGTTTTTCCCTAACCAAAGGGTTTCTAAAACATGATTTAAAGACATAATCAAAATACACCTAAGCATGAGCCTGTCATTTTGACTTCATTACTAATGTTTAGAATAGGTCAGGTTGCTGAGAAAAGAACAGTTTTGTCTCGAAAAAAAACAACACTACATCACCAAAAAAAAAAAAAAAAAAATAATAATCCCCACAGTACTTTAAGTAATATTTCACTCTTTGTAATAATGTACTATGAATTTAAGGCTAATTAAAAAAAAAGTAAAATATTATACTATTTATGTTCCAGAAGAAACTTTGACAGAAACATTTTTTGGGTCAACTCAACAGATCACTGCAGAAGAACCGTATTCACAATCCAAAAGATTTGGATAACATTTACCAAGTAGAATGGTGGATAGCATGTAGAAACAGAGGATATGGATAGGCCTCTAAGTATAAAGTTAAATAGTGCTTTAGCAAGGTAATAGTTTAAGTTTTTCAAACATCACAACAACGTCATGCATTTGTTCATAAATGGTTAAATATGTCATTACAGTTGGTATGCCTGTACAAATTCAGGGCACATATATTATAACTGTCACATTAAAGCACCGCTCTCTCATTTGGGTAATTATTGCAAAGCCACATAGTTATTCAAAGTAATCATCAACATGAGTATTTAGAACATTGCTTGGCTTTGTTCTTGTAGTTTACGCATAATTTCCCTTTGAAGGAAACCCTACATGCCTCCCTCAAATATTCTCTGCCTTAAATTACAGCAACCTAAAGTCAGGTGAATTAGGCGTGGCTGTCTCCAGAGGCAACATTAGGTTTTAAAGAATGGGACACTAAGCTCCCAGATAGTACAAAGAATGTAAATCCAATCGGCACAAGATTTCTCAAACAAATGACCATAAATTGTGTTTGTTTTTAAACTAATTGAACAGATTTAACAGAGATGTCTTACTGTGTAAATATTTTAAACATCCACTAAATGTTCCATACAATACAACAACTAAGGACATATTTCTGTCGATACATACCCATCTTCTTTTGCCATATCCTCCGCAATATCTTGAAACACAATAAATAATAAATGTAAATGATAAACATACAGGCTGATACCATGACCTTTCACTCAGAACACAATAATTGTGTGTTCCCAAATATTTTTAAGTTGCACAGATTACATTTCAAATATAAATAGGAATAAATTGGTAGTAATTTCAAGCCCAGAAAAATATTATCTGATTACTTTAATTAAAGTTATATTTAGGTGCTGTGGCTTATATATATACAGTAGTTTTAAAAGTGAGTTAAGATGAATTCTATTTTTTGGTCACTTAATAATAAAAGCCTTATTTATCTTTGGTCTCTTATCATCGCTCTGCTAAATAGCAGCTCCGGGTTTAAAAGTCTGATATTGTGCACTATGACTGACATATTTCATGTTTTATATTTAAATCAAGTTCTGTAATACTGACTGTAGCACAAATGATCCCATCCTAAAATGTTGAGGCAAGGAGTCAGTCATCCACCTTTTTAGCCCTGAAAAAGGCTCCAAAAGAAGGCCCTGAAGTACAGGGGGACACAAGGTCATGATTCTGTACTTTCTGGTCCTGTTTAACTTTTCTTTTTGAGTTTTCAGTTAGACTTTGATTTATGTCATTCTGTGTTTTCTAGGTAAGTTTTCTGGTTGTATTTTATGTCTTATGTATTTCTTGGTAACTCTTTGTTGCCCCCTTGTGTAAGTCTCCTCTTTGTGTCAGGTTCCTTTGTTCTGTGATTAGTTATTTCTGGCTTTAAGCTGCTGTTCCAACCATTTGTCATTAAATCTGCAAGAAAGCACCTCAGCTTCTGTCTCTGCATTTGGGCCCTCTTGTGTTTCAGGTTGTTTGGAGGGTTTTCAGAATCAGAATTCTGATTCTGAA
>NW_015150738.1:932135-935328 GCF_000732505.1 Cyprinodon variegatus
ACAGATATTGAGATGGTTACATCCTATAAGTGCCTTGGTGTGCACCACAGTGCTGTACATTATTCATAAAACCACTTATAAAATAAACACATTAAAATAAAACATAATGCGTTAAACAAATGGGACATATACATATCAATGTCAGGGTTTATGTGAATTAAGAAGATTTAAGATGAGTTTTAGGGTGTTTTCACACTTGCAACTATAGGTCATGGGAACCCCCTCCCGCATACCTGGTACTCCCTCAGTGCTAGGTTGAGGCATCCTACAGTAGGTGCTCAAGCATACATTTGTGTTGCTCTTTTCTTCCCTTAACTGTCAGCCTATATAATATGGCAATATAGCTACAGCACTTGTTGTAACTTCTGTATTCTTAGAATTAGAACTAAAGAAATTGGATATTTATATTTGCTTTTTATTTCAAAAATGCATATGCAATGTGCTATTTCACATTTCAGCACATAGTATCAAATAACTTTAATTTCACAACCTAAACCTGCTGTTCAGCCTTTGAAGCTTTGAGATGTTTTAATTTTGGAGTTATTGTCAGAATCGTCTTTTATAACCCATTGCTTATGGATTGGGGAAATACGCAAGTACGATAGGGAATCTTGAATCCATAAAATATGTGGGTATAGTATCTGATACAGATACTGGACAGAATCAGCACAATTTGTATCTAACACTACCAGGTCACACACCAGGATTTTTTCTGTTACTTAAGCATTTTGGTGCTTCTCTAAATGTCAGTGTCATCCCTTTTTAATCTGACTGCAGCTCATTTAGTTGGAAATGTGTCCTCAACATTTTGTCTCTGTTTCTAAATTGCAAGTGTCTTGAATGTTCTCACTTATTAATGCAAAGATAAAAATTATATTTCATTGGTCGCATGATGTTTGTATAGAATGGCTTTAATAAATAGATAACTCTCAATTAAACAAAAGCAAATAATGATGCATTTGAAAATTCATTGTTTTATGGACATTATTGTCTTTAAAGAATGTAGATACACAATTAAGGTGGAGCAGTGGTGATTCAGCATATGCTTTTCCCACAGGCCATTAGCATTTTCAAGTCATACTTTGTATGGCAACAAATCGCATGTTAGGAAAATAACTACAAGCTGCTGTACAGTTGAAACTAGATATATGACTCTGTCACATTAAAGCACCGCTCTCTCTCATCTGGGTAATTGATGCAGGTTTGCAAAGGTATTCAAAGTGTACATTTACATTAGCATTTAGAACATTCCTATGCTTTGTTTTTGTAATTGGCATAGTTTCGCTTTGAAGGAAACCCTACACACCTACATCAAATATTTTTGTCTTTAAAACAGGAAGTTAAGCTCTGATAGATTAAGTGGCTCTACCTGTACCAAACTCTGAAAGGGAACACAATCACAAAATCAGGCTGGTTTTATTTAACTTAAGTCAGTCTAAAACAAAAATTTTGTTTAATTGTGATTAATATTCTAATTATTTATTCTTCTTGAGTGCACATGTGTCATCAATCCCAGATAATCTGAGTAACCTAAAATAAAGTTCAGTCATCATCATGCAAGTTTTCTGACTCCTTTCCTTTAAATAGCCTGGTTTAAGCTTTAATGTGACACAATCCTTTGGAACTCAGCTTAAAAACAAATTTAATCAGTTTCACAACATATCTGTTCCACAACCTCACTCCACAAACAGAGGCACAAAAGCTTTTAAATGTTTAAAATTGTTTTGTTTAAATGGTTTACTTAAATTTGTTCAAAGATTATTTTAATGCAATGTATGATCTATTATAATTGTGATCCCCTTAAATTGTTCTGTTAATGTCAGTGTCATGGAACTATTTCCTCTAAAACCATATGTAATTATTCTTTAAAAAGTTTAATATTCACTCTTATTATCGGTTTCCATATGCCCCTTCTCAAATTTCCACCCCAGTATTTAGTCCTTGAATTTATTCAGTTTCCCCTGACCTTATTCATGACATGTTTTAATGATCATAAGTTGTAAAGCTTTATGATTTATTTCTGCATGCGTATTGCACTTGTCTCCAGCTTTGTTTCTACAGTAATATTTTTTGATATGTTTATTCTTGAGCCTTTGTTTAACTCTTTTTGACTGCATTTATCATCATTAATGTGGAAAATGTATAAATATGAGCTAAGCTCTGTTTTATTATACAAATCTTAAAACCAGTGACCTAACATGCTTCTGGAGCAAAATAAGAATGCGTCTAAAAATCTTTACCTGCCATTATATCGTTTCTGCATCTATTACAATATTATAAATTTTATTTCCCATTTCTTAACTTACTTACAATGAAAACATTTTATTAAAAACAAACATCTTTTAATCCTTCTCAAAATAAATTGCAATATCAAATCCCTTATTCATTATTAAAAAGTTATGTTTGTCTTACTGGCGGCTTGCTTTATTTTTAGAGCCAAAAAAGTGTAATAGATTCCTAGTTGTTACAGCACTCCATCTGTCAAACTGACAGAATGAGGACAAGCACAGTTTGAACCTCTGTATTTCTTAACCTAGTCATTGGTTTAAAAAAATGAAAGCTTAATTACTTTGCATTTACATGAGAAATGTAGCATTATCATGCAAGAGTCATTTGGTTAACCATTAAGGTTATGAAGTGAAAGTGAAAAGTAAAACAGGTTATCCATTAAAACCTACAAGTTTAATAAAGCAATTTTATGTTTTAAAGCTATATCAATCTTTTCTGTATGCATATTTTTATATTTTTTAAACTGCAAGTCCTTGTGTTAAATGTTTTTATTTATAGGGAATCTGAACATTTTAAATGTTATCCTGAGTAAAGATTTTAAAAACTTTATTCCTGCCATGTCAGCTTAATGTGGTCAGACATTTAAAGCAATACGGCCTGCGTCATTAAGGTACACCTTCTCTGTTTCTACAGTACTATTAAACTCATAAGAGCTGTTGCTTTGAATGGCCTTAATCAATTGATCCAGAAATGTAAGAAATCATATTCCCCTGTTTCAATAAAGAAACAGTGTGAGATGTAATTACTTTTGTGATTTCTCGATTTATTTCACTGTCAGAAGACTTTCTCCAGTATTTGAAGGAAGGATATGTAACCTTTCAAACACAAGTGTGTGTACAAACATATATATATATATATATATATATATATATATATATATATATATATATATATATATATATAT
>NW_015150738.1:936177-938755 GCF_000732505.1 Cyprinodon variegatus
AATACAAGTGATAGAAGAAAAAGAAGGAAAGCATTTTATTTTAGTTTTAGACCAACTGTCATAGATCAGAGCAAACAAAAAAAAACAAAAAAACCAATACACTTAAATAATTGAGTGCCTAAATACAGACTGATCTAAATGTGAAGAAACCACTACTAGGGATGAAACAGCTGCTATGAATGAAGATTGAAGATAATATAACAATGTTTACATTAAATGAATAATAAAATCGGTACCTTATTTAAAAACTAAAACAAGCTGCAAATATTTACTATCATTCCAGTTACAAATTCTAAATAGAAATATACAGCACCTTGTTTCCAAAGCAACCTTCTCCCCATCACTTTACTGTTTTTGTACCATTATAGAAAAAAAAAAATACAATTTTGCAAAAGTGAAGGGTATTTTTCATCATGCACACCTGATAGATGGAAAATTTTAAATATTTATTCATGGTAAACATTTACAAGGAAACAGGCAGGCTAAAATCCGAAGAAGTTAAATTTGCAGTTATTGTCTCTTTCAAGACAACGTTATAATAAGGACTTCTTCTAAGTCAATGTAAGACATGTATAGACACGCACTATTACCTTACTAAGTAATACAATACTAACTAATGGAAAACCAGGTTGCTTTATCCTTATTCAGCTATGCTTTCAGTAATATAAACAGTTTGGAATCTAAAATATAAACAGAAAACTGGCTAAGACTTTGGAAGTGGATGAGGTGTCTTGCTTTCTTCATGTCAGAAAAGACCTCCTGCCTTGAATGGAGGAGTTTAAGTATCTTAGGATCCTGTTTACAGGGAGAACAGCTCAGACAGACTGGGAAAAAAAAGTTCAAGTTATTTAGGAAAACAAATAGCATTAAGAAAACATTAGCATTTGTTATCTTGGAATGCGGTTCCAAATTTGAAGCTTATGCATTTTTTCATTGACACCAACATCACAAGTGATATTTCAGCTTTTTATTCTAATTCTCAAGAGGTTGTGGATAGAGATGACTTTTCACTTAGCCTTTTGAAAAACCTATCTTTAGATACTTTAATAAAATCGAGTAATTTTCTGTTTTGCAATTTCTACATTAGAAACCGTTTCTACGGACCAGCACAGGTTTCAGTGCGTATATTAGGGTAAAACAAGATTACCTTGGTAGAGATAAACCAATCAAAAATACTCTAGTAGGGACACCGAACCTCTGTTTTTAGACAAATTGTTAGTACCTCAAATTTCTCTTTCCAGAAAGAGCATGTGGACCAATATCAGATGGGATGTTATGCATGAGAAAAGATGTTCAGCAGGTGCTTTTGTTTGTCAAACCTGCTTCACTTTGCATTGAAGAGCAGAGCACACACTGTACAGAATACCAGCTATTTACAGAGCTAAAATTAACCCAAAACTTTGCTGTTAAATTATCCTAGATTCCAGATAATCGTAACAGGAACAAAGCAGTCCTATGAAAAAAAAGAACATGCTTAATATTTAAATAAGAAAGCTGTGTGGTAACATTTTTTTGTGCTATATTATTAAAAAGTGGATGTACTTCATTTTTCAAGACAATTAACTGGAGATGAAAGTTGGATTTGTGTGAGCCATCCCTTTTTAAAGGCAGGTTGCAGCCCTGTTTCTTCATTCGAGATGTTAACACATCGCAGAGGCACATAGAAAAGGTAACTTTTGCAATAAATACAATTTTACATTTTTACAAAGGTAAAATGAAACAAATTGCATACAAAAATGTTCTATTTTTATAAAGTCCGTGAGATAACAAAATGCTCTGCGTTCTATATATGTCTGGATCAACATTATTCATAGATACTAAATCTTTATTTTTTATACTCTTTATTTTAGCGGATTCGACTTTCAACGATTGAAGAATGGCAGGAAAATTTATTCTGCCTGTACTTCTTCTGTTAATTATAGGTAAGTACCTATTCAAGCTAACCTTCAATTAGTGGGTCTATGTAAATTAATCCAATGAAACCTAAAATCTAAAAATTCAAATCAATCTATTGTTAGACAAATCTATGTTTTTATAAACTTACAATAAGAAATTCAAATATATAAATATCATTGAATATAAAATCACATGCAGAGGTTCAATATTTCATAAAAGCTCATCAAACCTTATGGGCCATTACGGTAATTAAGAAATTAGGTTTCTTTCCTCTAACAGGGTAATGGCAGGATATTTGCTGTACTCTACTAGCATATAAAGTAGAAGAATTATTTTAATATTTTTAATAAAACAACTTATAATATACACTACAATCTGATATTATTAAGAACTGTAAATATATCCTTTCGATGTAGCCATGTTAGCCTCCCAGAGCATTGTTTTTAACTAGAACAATAATGTGTGTTTTTATAAAGTAATATAACCCCCAAAAAACAACATTGGTTTTAATCAGCTCTTTTTATTATTGTTAGTATTATTATAGTTATCGTTATTATTAGTATCAATATTATATACACTCCTTTATACAAATATCAATAAGCATATAACTGAAAAAAAAAAGAGTTGTTCTAAACTGTCCCACACACTTAAATTGGTCTGTTTATTTAATGCTTAGTGATAT
>NW_015150738.1:940640-942602 GCF_000732505.1 Cyprinodon variegatus
CCCATTCCAAAAAATACATTTTGTTTTTCACAGCAAACAACCTTTCAGGCGGTCTTGACCTCAAATGGGCAATACTCATTTGTACTGATGAATTACGGGTCCCTGGCCTTCACTCCAAGATCTGTACAGGTTAGAGGCATTCAGAATAGTCAATACTACAACAATTATTTGCTTTGTATTTCTCAAAGTCCGTTTTTTTCCCTAAAATATGATTAAAATATAATCATTTATGAATATGAAATTTCCAGGCTGGATACGACACGGTCAATTCCTCTCACCACTTTACCATCCCAGGATCATTCTCTGTAAATGCAACCGGTCCCAACTCTGTTTTAAGTCTTAATAGCAACGTTAACGTACCTGGCCGCTGGGCTTTCCGTGTAGATCAAGGGTCAACAGGCTGCACTTTCAATGGTAAGAACAAAAGCTCTTAATGTACCTCTTTATAAAGATAAGTAAATGTATGAAGGTGTAACTGAAAAAATATAGTCTCTGTCTGATGGTGAAAAGTGGGGTCATTAATCAGGGTGTAGTGAATACTTAACAACTTTGTTCTTCTTTGATAACATATCAGTCAGTGATGTTAGAAACATCAAATTAAATTCAAACTCAAAATTAATATTAGTTAACAGGATAAAATAAAAGCTTTAAAATGACTCTTGTTTGACTTTTTTTGCTTAAAGGTCAACCTGTTCAAATTGGTGACTCTTTCTGGAGTGACAGCACTTGTGCACAGAAGTGTACCTGCACCAAAGCAGGGCTGCAGTGCTCCAATGACCCCTGCTCCTATTCCCAAATTTGTCGGCCGGCTTCCTTTGAGTACTCCTGCCAGAGAGTGCGAAGACGTACCTGCACCATCAGCGGCGATCCACATTACTACACCTTTGACAACGCGGTGTTTCACTTTCAGGGAACATGTACTTATGTTCTGTCAGAACAGTGTCAGAATGAGCTGCCCTACTATAGAGTGGAGTCAAAAAACGAGCATCGTGGCAGCACTCGAGTTTCTTGGACACGACTGGTCAAAGTCTTTGTCTATAATGAAACTATTGAACTTGTTAAAGGCCGTCGGGGTCAGGCTAAGGTAATAAGGACTACTGTTATTTACAGTAACATATACTAAGGATTTTATTTATTGTTTTGTCATTATTTTTGTCTTGTTGCTTTCAGGTTAATGGAAACTATCTCACAGCTCCCTTTTCCCTTAGAAATGGCACTATCAAGGTTTATCAATCAGGTTTTTCTCTGACCGTCAGCACTGACTTTGGTGTGATGGCGTCATATGACATGAATCACTATGTCCGCATCAGTGTGCCCTACACGTACCAGAATAACACCTGTGGGCTATGCGGAAACTTCAACGATAACCCTGAAGATGACTTTCGAACCCGTGAAGGTGAAGTAGTGAGCTCTGATGTGGTTTTTGCAAACAGCTGGAAGGCACCAGGGGATGATGAGCCCAGCTGTGATCCACAATGTGAAGGATTGGCCTGTGCAACCTGTCCAGCAGATCAGTCAGCATTGTACAGAAATTCTGCTATGTGTGGCATGCTTGAGGACAGTTTAGGACCGTTTGCTGCCTGCCATCAACAACTCCCTCCAAGATCCTTTGTGGAAAGCTGTGTGTATGATCTGTGTGTCAGCGGAGGGTATCAACCCATTCTGTGCCAAGCGCTTGGCGTCTACTCAAGTCTATGCCAAGAAAATGGTATCCAGCCACAAAACTGGCGGAGTACTGACTTCTGTGGTATGTCTGTCATTCAACTTAAATTATTTTAAATATTTCCTTTGAAATGTCCAGTGACTGACAATAAATTTTTCTTCTGTTTAGAAATCCCTTGCCCAGCTAATAGCCACTTTGAGCCCCAAGGTACAGGATGTCCAGCCTAATGCGCCAACCCTAATTCCGCACACAACTGCCCCCTCCCCAATCAGTAGAGCTGTGTCTGTGATTCAGGCTAC
>NW_015150738.1:945124-946556 GCF_000732505.1 Cyprinodon variegatus
TAGGCAGATATTAAAATACTAATTCAAGTGTATTCATCTTTGAACAATAGATTTTTCTTCTTTTTTTTAACACTATGTGTGTTTTTTTACCCTGACTTTTCATTGGTGTGGCCTCTTTATTTCTTACTGCTTTGTTATTTACTTTACAAAAAACAGCTAGACTCACCGAGGATTTTATACAAAATTCTTCTCAGTTTATCTTATGTCCATCAGAAAAAAGATGGTCGGCCTTTGTGGAAACTTCAATGGAGATCAAAATGATGACTTCCACTCCCCTAGTGGAGCACTGGTCAACACTCCAGATACTTTTGGGGCAGCCTGGAAGTTTCCTGGGAACTACACCTGCAGTGATGGCTGTGGCTCCTCATGCCCTCAATGTAATGATGACCAATCTGCCAGGTCCCAATGTGAGATGATTCAGGCAGCTGACAGCCCCTTCAGCTTCTGCCACGAGGTGGTGGATCCGTCACCATATTTCAAAGACTGTGTCTTTGATGTCTGTGTGTCGGGAAATCGGGGCAGTGATCTTCTGTGTAGTGCTCTTGAAGCATATGTGAGTGCCTGTCAGTCTGCTAATGTCCGAGTCTATCCTTGGAGACAAAACACCACCTGCAGTAAGTATAGAAGGCCCTTAAATGTTAGAGTAATCAATCCAACAAGTGTTTTATTCAATAGTCTCTTGAACTATAGCATCTTATCTGCTGAAACTTATTTATCCAGCTCACACTTTGTTTTTTTTTTCCCCATGTAAAGAAATTGAGTGCCCAGCCAACAGTCATTATGAGCTGTGCGGAACAGATTGCGGCCACACCTGTGCCAGCAGCATTGATGCCACCTGTGACCATGTTTGCTCTGAGGGATGTTTCTGTGATGATGGTTTTTCCAGGAGTGGAAGCAGCTGTGTCCCTGTGGAAAGCTGTGGCTGCCAGTATGAAGGCCTCTACTTCAATGTAGGCCATTTAAGTAACCTGATTAATTCTCATTCATTGGGGTTTTCATGTTTGTTCAGAATGAAGAAAATAAGGGCCCAAACAACACATTTATAGTTCCTTTGACAAATTAAATAATATTTTATATTAGTGTCTTGTTACACTCACACTTACTAAGATATAATATGTATGCATTAGCTGCAAAGGTGTCATTCCCCACAGTTGAAACAGTGATTTCCAACATTAGCTGAGAGTTCACTCAGAGAGGAACGAGTCACGTGTAAAAAGATTACGCAAAACACTGATTATTTTTTTCAAAATCAACCCAGAGTATTTGAATTGTGACCATTATTACTTGATAGAACCACATCATGTTGAACAAACATAAATCTGGCATTTAGGTATTATAAATGGTTTGAGGATCTTTTGTTTGGCATTAAATATGGGTTAGGTTTCGTCTGATTTAAATTTAGATTTGATGGGCTTTTATGAAATATTAAACC
>NW_015150738.1:948307-949905 GCF_000732505.1 Cyprinodon variegatus
GTGAACCATTGTGAGCTTTACTGGTTTGAAAAACAAGCCCACACAAACACACACACAAAAAAAAAACAATTATACTTCCACACATATATAACTGGTGAAAAGTCCCACAAGCAGCAATATTTAGCTGCTGCCTCCTGATAAGTCTGCTTTTTGCAACGGGGGCCTTTTTGGTGGAATAAAGATGCGTATGGCTATAGTAGGTTGGGTTAAAGTTATCACCCTTCCAGGATTTACATTAATACAGAAATTGGACCAAAATGGAACTTTAAGGAAAGTGAACCATTGTGAGCTTTACTGGTTTGAAAAACAAGCCCACACAAACACACAAAAAAAAACACTTTCAAACTCTGGATTTTCCAATAGGGTTTATTGACACTTAACATCAACAAACAAGTTTTAACATGAAAAAGTCAGATATCAGGGTGATGACTCCTTCATCTGGAATCATATGTTATCCAACTGGCGTTTCCTTTCTTTCTATTTTCTGTATTCTTATATAAGACTTGACCAAAGTTCTTTACACTACATTCAGCCATCCACCCATTCATGCACACACTGATAGTGGTCATAGCTGCCCTGCGGCTCACTTACAGAAGTGAGGCTGCCGTTCACTGGTGCCAACAAGTCCCCTGACCATAATCAATAGGCATGGCAGGTGAAGAATCTTGACCATGGACACAACAACACTGAAAGCCAGAGTTGGGGTTGGAATAGCCCTTGGGCAACACATTTCGGTTGCAGGGCTAACTCATGCATCCTATGCAACTCTCACCAAGTGTATACGCTAGAGAGCCTTTTTGATTATGATTTGATGATGAAACAAGTACACCATTGTATTACAGGAAAAATGTTGAACAATAGGTTGAAATGTTCCAAAACCAAAGAAAATGACTTTTATGTACAGCCATTAGTAATTTCAGTTTAATCTCAAACAATATCTGCTTGTTTTTTGTAGGTGAAGTGACAAATCAGATTTCAGGTAAGCTGAAGGCTTTTCTGATCTATCTGTCTGTCCATCCATCCTACAGTATCCTTAAGTAATAAACATAACCTCTGGCTTACATGGCACATAGAAAAAGAGTCTAATTAAATCGGGTACTGTCTGTTATATCTTTTTAGGACCACTCTACCCGATTAGAGGAACACTAAGCTATCGATCTGACGATGGAAGCTCTCCAGAAATATCTCTCCTCCAAGCCTTTAACTTCTATGGAAATGCTCACTCTTCAATTTATGTATGTCAAGCCTATTTCTAAAACTTTAAGTTACTTTAATTTTAAATGTGAAGAAAATATCAAAGCATAAAAACACCTAATTTTATTATTTTGTTTTTTATTGCCAGGTGAACCACAATGGATATCTGACCTTTGATGCAGAATGGTCCAGCTATTCTCCTCGACAGTTTCCAATGAATGGAAGCAGAGACGTCATTGCTCCATTCTGGACCGATTTAGACAACAGAGGAAGTGGCAACATCTACTATGATCAGTACACCAGTGGCCCTATTCTCCAACAAGTCACACAGGACATAAACACATACTTCCCAGCACTAAACTTTCAGGCCAACTGGATCTTTATTGCATCTTGGCATGAGGTTG
>NW_015150738.1:951927-952916 GCF_000732505.1 Cyprinodon variegatus
TTTATATTTTTTGACAACTAAAACTTATTATATGAGTGATGTGGAATAAAACCCATTCCCAGAAATACCTTTTGTTTTTCACAGCAATCAACCTTTCAGGCGGTCTTGGCCTCAAATAGGCAATACTCATTTGTACTGATGAATTATGGGTCCCTAGCATTCACACCAAGGAACCTACAGGTTAGTGGCAGTCTAAATAATTCATACTACAACAAATCATTTGCTTTGTTTTTATCCCTGTCAGTTTTTGTTTTCTAAAATCTGATTAAAATATAATCATTTATAAATATGAAATTTCCAGGCTGGATTCGACACGGTTAATTCTTCTCACCACTTTACCATCCCAGGATCATTCTCTGTAAATGCAACCGGTCCCAACTCTGTTTTAACTCTTGATAGTAACGTCAACGTACCTGGCCGCTGGGCTTTCTGTGTAGATCAAAGTTCAACAGGTTGCACTTTCAACGGTAAGAACAAAAGCTCTTAATGTACCTCTTTATAAAGATAAGTAAATGTATCAAGGGGTAACAGAAAAAAATATTGTCTATGTCTCATGGTAAAAAGAAGGGCTATTAATCATGGTGTACTGAATATTGAACAACTTTGTTCTCCCTTGATAAGGCTTATATCAGTCTGTGATGTAAGAAACATCCAAATAAATTCAAACTCAAAAAAATTTGTCAACAGGATAAAATGAAAGCCTTAAAATGACTCTTGTTTAACTTTTTTGCTTAAAGGTCAACCTGTTCAAATTGGTGACTCTTTCTGGAGTGACAGCACTTGTGCACAGAAGTGTACCTGCACCGGAGCAGGGCTGCAGTGCTCCAATGACCCCTGCTCCTATTCCCAAATTTGTCGGCCAGCTTCCTTTCAATACTCCTGCCAGACAGTGCAAAGACGTACCTGCACCATCAGCGGGGATGCACATTACTACACCTTTGACAACGCAGTTGTTAGAGTTATAATGTGGGCATATGAAACATTTAACC
>NW_015150738.1:955763-957163 GCF_000732505.1 Cyprinodon variegatus
GGATAAGAGGCCCAGGATCATATCAAACATTTGATGGGTTGATGTACCAGTACCCTGGAGCATGTCGCTTGACACTTGCTAATGTCACTGGATCTTCAAATCACTCACGCTTCATGGTAACCATGGAAAAAGTTCCAAAAGGTGTCCAAAATTTCTCCAGAATCCTAAACTTTGAGGCAGAGGGAACACACGTTGCCATTGAGCTGTCAAGTAGCGGAGATGTTCAGGTGAGTGACTGAAATAAATCTCCACAGATGAATCAAGCAAAAATCCTCAAATCAATGTAACATCAGTTTTGCGTTTTGATCTGTTCTGCTAATATAATGAACAATAAACCAGCACTTATCATGATTATGTTTTCACACTCTATAGCATGAATGAGATCATTTGATTTTTTGACACTTGCAGGTTCAAAATTTTCTACATACAAAAAATCAGATTTTGATTTTTGCAGACAGTGTTTTTTACAAAGCATCCAAACTAGCCCTACTAACAAATCTATCATATTCACAGATAAGGTGATGCTAGTGTTTGGTATGCTTTATAAAATATAGATATTCATGATTGTGCATTGACATTTTGTAAATTTACCCTGAGTAGATTTATCCTAAACTGCTACATATGTTTTAAAAGTAGAAGGGAAATGTTTTAACATTTCACCAGCACATTTAAACTAATGTTTTTCAACGACTAAAATTTAAACTCTTCTTTTCCATACAGTTTGGAATATTTTGCATTTTTTTTCCAAACCCAGAACTGTTTAAAATATTTTTACTTTTAATGTGTTAAAGGTTGATGGTCGGCTGACCAGACTGCCCTTCAGCTCTGGGTCCAACAGAATCCGCATCTTCCAAAGCAGCACTCAGAGCATCATCCTTCGTACAGCCTTTGGTGTAACGGTGCAAACCGCCTGGCCTCACTTTGTGGGTTCTTAGGTGGACTTTGTGGGAATTACAACAATGATCAGAATGATGATTTCCGTACACCCAATGGCACTCTGGTCAGTGATTCTCAGGTGTTTGGGAACAGTTGGCAAGGTGGATCCCTGGCAGATACTGTGTGGAAAGCAGATATCATAACTCTGCAGCCAATTTCAGTTCCAGTGAGTACTGTGGAGTTATTAGCTCCCACACTGGGCCATTTGCATCATGTTGGGGTGCAGTGGACCCAGGGCTGCAGGTTAATGCATGTGTGGAGATCCTCCAGGGCTCAAGAGATCCAGCGTCAAAACTCTGCGAGGTCCTACATGATTATGCACTGATGTGTCAACACAATGGGGTTTCCCTTGGACAATTGAGGAATACAACTGGCTGCGGTATGTTTTTGTGCAACATATGATAGAGATGCCTTTCAAATGAATACATTCACCCTTAATTATTGCTTTTAAATAGTTTTTTTCC
>NW_015150738.1:959883-967800 GCF_000732505.1 Cyprinodon variegatus
ATACAGGGAACTCTGCCGAGTCATCACCAACACCAGCGGCCCATTCAGTTCCTGTCATCTCCACTCTGACCCGCAGCCATTTTTCACATCATGTGTTTATGATCTCTGCCTCTACACACCAGCTAATGACATGCTGTGCTCAGCAGTCTCTGCTTATGAGGAAACCTGCAACATTCTGGGTTTAAACATTACTGACTGGCGTTCTCCTTTGAACTGTGGTATGTTATCTTGGTTCAATGGATTGACAAAACCAGACTGTTTTGATTGGCCATATGCTCATGTTTTCTGAATGTCTCTGCCATTTCTTAATTGATTCAGCTGAGACAGACCCGTGTGAACAGCTGGACTGTACAGAGTACGAGTGGTGTGGAAAGAAAGATGGTGTTTACGGCTGCTTCTGCGATGAGCACCATCATAGACCCTACAGTGAGAACTACGGTAATAAAAACACCTTTCAGCAAAATTTAAACATGATTATACTTTTTTACATTGGTACTTTACTTCTGTTTTTTCCCCAAGTTTAAAACACAATCTTGATATTTACTGCATAAGTTGGTTACTAAACCTGTTGTGTTCCTGGTGTCCAGACTCGAGCATCCAATGTGCCAGCAGTTCAGGCACCATGTCAATATCTCGCTGTCAGCTGTTTGAAGCTGGCTTCCATCCCACTGCTCTCCACCTCCAAGATGCCTCCTGCAATGGGACTCTGCAGGACGGACGACTGATCTTCCACTTTGACAATGACAACCATCTGTGTGGGACTGCTCTGAGGGTAGAGTTTATATATTAACGTCCTCTATCAGAGCAAAAATATGTTGCTAAAATTGATTGACATGAGTTTATTTCACTGTTTAGAGCAATGGAACTCACTTCATGTACGAGAACACCATTCAGGGGAACGTGGATCCTCATGGAGGTCTAATCAGCCGTCAGAGGAACCTTCATCTGAAGTTCTGCTGCGTTTACCCTCTGGCTCAGGCACTGTCAATGGCTGTAGGCATCAACCCTGTGGAGAGGTGATGATAAAGATGTGTTTTTCAGTTCTACTTTTATATCTTAACTAGTTATTGATTATGTACACACTAATAAATTTAACAAATTGGAGTTGTTTATTCAGCCTATCTAATGCATAAATCTGGATGCTTACAATTGATGTTTGTTCTGCAGCTTGTTGATGAAGAAGCTTCCAATTGGGATTGGATCATATCGTATGAGAATGATCCCATACGAGGATGAAGACTTCCACTACCCACTTAGCACTAACAGAAACATAGAGATGGAAGTTAATGTAATGCTTTATATAGAAGTGAGAACAGAAGGAGTGGATCAGCACCAGTTTGCCACAGTTCTGGACTCTTGCTGGGCCACACCAATCAACCAAGCAAACTACCCTATTCGCTGGGATCTCATTATTTCACAGTAATTGAGAAAATCTTATTGTCTTTTATAACTCTAGATTGTTACTTTACTCTCTGCAGGCTGAAATTAATCCTGCATCTGTTTTGTTACTCAGGTGTCCTAATCCAGAAGATGGAACAGTAGAGGTGATCCAAAACGGTGTCTCCACTGTAGCGCGTTTCTCCTTCAAGATTTTCACCTTTAGTAACCACACAGAGATTTTCTTGCACTGCAATGTCCACTTGTGTCTCTTGAGAAACAACAACTGTGCAACTGTAGGTAGCATTTTGTGCTAAGTGCAGCTATATAGTGTACATGTTATCAAATTGTACGCATCCACGGGCCTTTAATGTTGCTGCTTTGGTTTGTTTCAGCACTGCTATCCGGGACACCATAACCGATTCCAGAGGGACATATCTTACCGTGATTCTGCAGCTCTAACGCTTGGACCACTAGTCCTTGGGGCCCAACAGAAGAATGGTAAAACAGTCTCAAACTCTCTTTGCTTTATAATGACAAAGATCATATTGCGACTGATTATTAAATATGCGTCTTTTTTACAGGTGCACTGATCCAAAGAAATGGTGCTTCAGGCTGTCTGACATCAACTGTTACCCTGATTTTCAGTTTACTGATAGCCAGAATTTTTGTGAATTGAGATCAAAAGAAAATCATACTTTAAGATCTAGTAGAATTTTATTACTTGATTGATTTTTGGTTGGGGCATTTTTTGGGTTTCTGGTATATACTCGTAATCAGGTAAAAACAGATGCATCTATTGATAAATGTAAATCAAACTCTCAGGTGTATTGGTTTACAAGGTAACAGCATTTATTGACTACAACAAATTTTGATTTGCTACATAACATTAGAATTGGTGTCCATAGAATTTTGCTTCACAACATCTGCAACACCATTGAGTTTCAGACCATTTGAGGGATTTATGGAATATTATGTCTTTTAGTTTGTTTTGGGGATTTTTTTTTGTGTCATTAGTTCCTGGTAGTATCATGGATATTAACTACGGTTGTGGATTTTAAGGCAGATATATAGAGAACTAATTAATTTTCCCAGGATTTTTTTTGAGTGTTGAAATGAACTAATAAGTATGATTTCGTCAATATCTTAATTCTGTTTAACAATGTTTTTGGATGTGGGTAGATGTATGTGGTTGAGAGATTAATAAATGTTCTAAAATGCATTCTGTTGTTTGTTTCCTCCTATTTCCTTTTTATAAAAGCTTGATAAAACTACTTAACAGAATAGAATAACAAACTAAATTAAGTGAACTTAACCCTAACTTTAGGGCAGCTAAAGTTAAGGTTTTCTACCACAACAGTCATCAAGAAATAAAATTTAGTATATTTTAAAGGCCAAGGTCTCAGGGATTGTGAGATTATTTTATCTATGACTGTCACTGGAAATATATTCCCTTTTTGTGATTATACAGTGATTCCATTTTCAAGAGATAAGTTGGACACTGGTTCTCGAGGATGAATGTTTTGTAACTGGATGATTTCAATGCCCAATAGTTTATGGGTTGGCCATCAACATTTTGTAAGGCCAGTAGTTATGAGCTAATTGTGTGCCAGGTATTTGGCAAGATCATAGGTTGGTTGAGTTGGCATATAATTACTACAGACTGGACTGGCAGTGAGGTGTTGAAATCAAAAGCGCAAATCGTTTTTAGATAGGTTATGCTTGTTTAAGGGTAATGCATTCAAAAAATGTACAAAAGCGTTATTTTGGTCTTTTAGGTAAATATATATCTCTATTGTGGCAATGGTTATTTTTTGCTAGAAGGTACTGGGAAGGAAGCTGTTCTTGACTCTCTTGAAGAGACAATGGGTACAATAATTGTTTCAAAATCTAGTTGAATTAGACAAGTTTATAGTAAGTTAGCCCTGCAATAGCAGCCTCCTTTTCTTTTACATCCTGAAGATATCAAGTGTGGCTTAAAGCTGAGCATGTTCCACTTTAATCTACGGTATTTCCTTTTGAGTGTATGTGCTCTAGCTTGAGTTGCTTCAGCTTTTTATTAATTTTTTTTGCAATTTGATACCAACTTTGGATCTGATGATAGATTGTCACTTTCTTGAAATAGCTGACTGAGTTTCAGTTGTTTGAGATCTTTTGTCCCATTTTAAGTCTGTAATAGGAAAAAAAAGTATTCAACTATGCAAAATAGGTTAATAAAGGAGATGAATGGGAATCACTCAGGTCGCACTTTATTTGTCTTTGTAAAGACGAGAACAGGAAAATCGTTAAAGCCCTCACAGCTTGATGTTCTGCCCTGTTCTTCTCTAGACAAGGTTTTAAAACTAAACTGAAGATAGCATAGAGCTTTGAAGGTCCCCACAAAAAGTTAATCGAAACAAGTTACAGACTGAAAACTGTCAAATGTATTAATAAACTGGAGTCTGGCCTTGAGGTCTAAATATTCCCTAATAGTACTAAATAACACCTCTAAATCAGATACAGATAGCTTTACAGGTATGCAACAGCCTTAGTGAAAACTTTTATAAAGAAAGAGTAAAAAAATAAAATAATCAATATTAGAAGAGATGTGACAAGAAATTGATTTTTTTCCAACTACAAATGATGCAGTCTATGTATAAGTTTCATTTTATCGAAGTGCCCATCTGCACTTTTCAATGCAATGAGGAATGTCATGACCTTGGCACTGATGTCTGATCTGATTTCTCATTTCACTCACCTGCTTATCTTCGCCCAGTTCTCATTACAAAAACTTTAGGAAACATTTAACCTCTGTACTTGCAAAATAAGGCTACTGTACCAAACATTAAAATTGATTTTCTCAGGTGTTGAAATGTTCATTTGCAGCTGTATAATACAAGTAAATAGTAAAAAAAAAAAAAAAAGTATGTCTCGCACAGCGGACATGTACTTACGATGACAATTTCAGACCTTTCCATTATTTTCAGTGGGAGAACTTGCAAAATAGCAGGGTGTTCAAACACTTAATTTCCTTATTGTAAGCCAAGCTATGGAGCTGTGCTGTGGCTGAAACTTTGCTGTGCTTCTTCTTTTATTTTTTTACTTCTGTCTTTTACATAACTAAGAGTGCTTTTAGATTCAGTAGATGTATATTTGGTGATTGAAGAAAAACAGACAATTACAGCAACACAATGAGACACAAGAGAATTGACTCAAACAAATTAATTTCAAAATCATAAAGTCCATAGTCCATGTCTAGTTCGCCATCTTTAGATCCAGATGAGGTTCTGATCCGAAATGGTCAGAAAAACCCATTAAGTTTTATCAAAAACAATTAAATGGAAATATTATACAAAGCGAAACAATTATTCAATTTAAGCATTCAATTTATGCATACTAAATGCAAATGAATTAATTATATTTCTAATAATTAGACAAACATTTCAATCAGGTTAAATGAACCATAATTCAAATAAAGTAAAACAAAAAAGTATCAGATTTCAACCTTAATCATTTTAAAGTTAAAGTGCACTTTCAAAATATCAATCAAGAAAAATAAAGCAAATTAATAGTCAAATACTCAAGCAGAGTGAGCGAAAGGAAAAAAATGAATACATATACATACTGCACAATATCAATTTAAGTGTATAGCTACACTGTTCAGATCAATCTTTCAAATACTGCTTTGGAATCAAGGTAAACTTGTCAAACATGCACAAAATTCAGCACGCAAGTTACCTTTTCAAAGAGAGTGGGGTGTACTTATCCACAATCAGCTCTGGCAGAATCCCAGCGATGGTCCAGGTAAACAATGCCATCCATCATCTGACACGCTTGTCCTGAGTGGGGTCACGAGGGGTGCTGGTGCCTATCTCCAGCAGTAAATGGGCAAGAGGCGGGGTACACCCTGGACAGGTCGCCAGTCATTCAAAGGGCAACACAAAGACACACAGGACAAACAACCATTCATGCACACACTCACACTTAAGGACAATTAAGAGAAGCAAATTAACCTAACAGTCATGTTTTTGGTCTGTGGGAGGAAGCCGGAGGACCCGGAGAGAACCCACACATGCTCAAGGAGAACATGCAAACATTATGCAGAAAGACCCCAGGCCAGGAATTGAACCCAGAACCTTCTTGCTGCGAGGCAGCAGTGCTACCCACTGCTCAGTGGCGCAGTGTTTAATTGGAATCTGAATGATTCCAATTAAACAACAATTTAATGAGCAATCGAGCAGAAATACCACAAGGAAAAATAATATTGTATCAAATAAACTCACTCAGCAGTCAAATCAATAGGGTTAAAGATTTCAGATGAATATGTGGAGAAGACACCAGCAGCAAGCCACAATCACAGTGTCTTGTCCTGTTCCGTTTAATGGCGGTTGGCAAAAAACTTTTCGGTGTGCATTACCACCACCTACTGGTGAGGAGCGTGAATCAGATAAAAGATACTTGTATTTATATATCTCTATATATCTCTATCTATAATATTACTTATATATATATTACTACTATAAATATACTAAATCCTCCTAATCATTCCTGTTAATATTAAATATTTAAATAAATATTGCTAACATTTGTTTTTACCTTTTCTGCAGAATAATAAAATTCGATTTTACTTTCTCCTTATTAAGGTCTCTAGCCAAATTCTTCCTTTCTTCTTCATACTTCTCACAATAAATCACTACATGTTCTACTGTTTGCTCAAATTCACATATGCCTGATATATGTTTCCCTTTTTAGAATAATGTATTATTTAATCTTGTATGCCCAAGTCTAAGTCTTGAAATAACTGTTTCCTCTCTTCTGCTTCCTTCTGCTATCCTCATTTCTTCGACTTTCCGTTGAATCCTATAAAACCATCTTCCTCTCCTTTCTTCTTCCCATTGTTTTTGACACATTTCCTTCATCCTTTGTTTAATGATACTCTTAATATCTGTCTTACTTAAGTTAATCATCATATTTTTTTTTTTTTGTGATACTTCCTTAGCAATCTTGTCTACAATTTTATTTCCTTTAATCCCTAGATGTATTGGCACCCAAATAAATATAACACTAAAACTACATAAATCAATCTGAATCTTATGCAAATTAGTTCATATATAAAACTTTAATTTGTACATAAATGGTTAAATATAGTTCTATAGTTGGTATGCATGTACAAATTTAAGGCAAAAATGAAGATGGTGTCATATATCAATGAAGATATATGACACCTTCTCATTAAAGCACCACTCTTTCATCTAGTAATGGACTTATGATTGCAAAGATGCATATTCGCATAGTTATTCAAAGTGCTTCATAACATCGGCACATTTTTTGGGCGTTGTTCTTCTAGTTGGAACACAGTTTTTGAACAGAGCAGAGCTGTGACTCTGTGGAACAAACTGCGTCATAACATCTTGACTGCTACTACGAAAGGTGCATTTAAAACACTTTTAAAAAATACTTTGTTGAAAGCCTTAATATATGAATATTTGTGTAATGTGAAATAATTTGAAATGTATAGTTGTTCTTATGATGTGATCATTTGATATGTTTTGTGTATCTGTATAATTTTAAAAGGACCCCAGGAAGAGTAGCTGTCAAATTACTGACAGCTAATGGGGATCCAAATAAATAAACAATAAACATAGTTTGAACATATTTTCTGCCTTAAATTACAGCAAAATACCCTCAGGTGAATTAGGCGTGACTGTTTCTTATCTGGAGGTTTCTAAAACCCTTTTGAAACATGAAATCTTGTTAATAAGACTGGCAGCTTGTGAGCATGTCCTTCTTATTTTGGCATTAACAAAATAAGAAGGTTTTTCCCCTAACTTTGATTGGGAACAGTCTGACTAAATCAGGCTAATAAAAATATTCCTAAATTTATGGGGGGTTAATTTTGTCAAAAAACAAAAAACACCATGCAACATAATCCCCATGGTAATATTAGTAATACTTCAGTCTGTGTAATGATTCTATGTAAAATCTATGTTTAAATTTCTGCAATTAGAGACAGGATTTATTAAAGTCTTTTTATGAAGTTCTTCGGCTTTTCGGGTGTTCCTAAATGATCAAAAGAACAGAGAAAATTTTAGTTTTGAAACCAGGTGTGTTGGTGTATGCTGCATACACTTCTGAAATTACATAAATACAGGAATAACTAGGTAATATTTTGTGGATTTCCCAAGAGGGACACTGAGCACTGAGCCCCTCCATACCAGTGTGCTTTCAGGGAACAGATATTGAGATGGTGACATCCTATAAGTGCCTTGGTGTGCACCAGAGTGCTGTACATTATTCATAATTTACTCAAAAAACGTCTTTGTCTTTCCTCTGGGGTGAGCCTGGTGTGTCCCACCTGCATGGGTTCGACATCTCTTTCACCAGAATGAGAGGCCTGAATAGGCAGAGGGAGAGACTGGTCCTTAGGTTTCTGAATGGGCAGCTGCTCTGTAGAGGAAGAACAAACAGTCACGTTATGTGAGGCAGAGGAAAGTGTCCCCTGACTTCTTGATTTGGAACTGTCTCTAGCACGGATTCTATTATCCAATCTGATCGTCAAAC
>NW_015150738.1:968911-970703 GCF_000732505.1 Cyprinodon variegatus
CACTGAGAGTCTAGGCTTAGGCGCTGACCAACTGGATCAACACTGCGGCGTTGAGGCAAGGTCTGAAGACAGCTTATGTAGTGGATCCTCTGATGATCTGATGGGCTGCAGCTGTGCAGGAGGCTCACTCAGGAGGATCCACGGCGGACTCTGCTGGAGAAAGGTGGAACTTCTCCAGCTCCCAACAAAAGTTATGTTTGTCTTACTGGCAGCTTGCTTTATTTTTAGAGCCAAAAAAGTGTAATAGATTCCTAGTTGTTACAGCACTCCATCTGTCAAACTGACAGAATGAGGACAAGCACAGTTTGAACCTCTGTATTTCTTAACCTAGTCATTGGTTTAAAAAAATGAAAGCTTAATTACTTTGCATTTACATGAGAAATGTAGCATTATCATGCAAGAGTCATTTGGTTAACCATTAAGGTTATGAAGTGAAAGTGAAAAGTAAAACAGGTTATCCATTAAAACCTACAAGTTTAATAAAGCAATTTTATGTTTTGAAGCTATATCAATCTTTTCTGTATGCATATTTTTATATTTTTTAAACTACAAATGTTCTTGTGTTAAACGTTTTTATTTATAGGGAATCTGAACATTTGAAATGTTATCCTGAGTAAAGATTTTAAAAACTTTATTCCTGCCATGTCAGCTTAATGTGGTCAGACATTTAAAGCAATACGGCCTGCGTCATTAAGGTACACCTTCTCTGTTTCTACAGTACTATTAAACTCATAAGAGCTGTTGCTTTGAATGGCCTTCATCAATTGATCCAGTAATTTAAGAAATTATATTCCCCTGTTTCAATAAAGAAACAGTGTGAGATGTAATTACTTTTGTGATTTTTCGATTTATTTCACTGTTAGAAGACTTTCTCCAGTATTTGAAGGAAGGATATGTAACCTTTCAAGCACAAGTGTATATATATATATATATACAGAGTGATCATGGGCCTCTTGTCTGCATCTCTGATCAGTCCTCTCCTTGTTTGAGCTGAAAGTTTAGAGGGACAGTTGGGTCTCCGTATATTCGCAGTGGTCTTATACTCCTTCCATTTCAATGTTATCTCTCGCACAGATTTACTTAGGATGTTTAAACTTGGGAAATCTTTTTGTATCCTTCAAACTTCTCCACAACAGTGTCTGATCTGCCTAGTGTGATCCTTGTTCTTCAATATGCTCTCTGCTCTTTAAACAGACCTCAGAGACGATCACAGAGCAGATGCATTTATACGGAAAATTGATTAAACACAGGTGGATTATATTTGTCATCATCAGTCATTTAGTTCAACATTGGATAATTCAGAGATCCTCTCTGAACTTCTACAGAGAGTTTGCTGCATTGAAAGTAAAGGAAACAATTAATTGTGCATACCTCACTCTTCAGTTTTATTTGTTAAAAACGTTTAAAATATCTAATAAATTTTGTTTTGCACCATCATTTTGTCATACCTGTTATCGATTTTTCACAAAAATTTACAATTTTATATTTAGATTTGAAGCCTGAAATGTGGCCAAAGTTTGAAAAGTTAAAAGGGTGCTAACGGAACCTTGATATAGGACATATTATATAGAACATTTTATGAACTATATTTATTTTTAGTTTCCTTCACTGTGTTAAACAGTGCTTTAATGTCGTACAAAACACTTTGTTTTGTACAACACTAGCCTGAAGGCTGGAATTTAACTACTGCCTCCATTTGTTAGACTTTACATGGACTGGGTGTAACTTAATCCTATTTAAAAGCTTGTTACATATTTGTCATAATAGTAAAATTACCTTGGAAGTGGGACCA
>NW_015150738.1:973623-974917 GCF_000732505.1 Cyprinodon variegatus
ATTCAGTCCCTACTGACAGCCAAAAGTGCGCAAGTGACACGTCACTCATCCTCTGTTTCAAGTCCATGTCACAGCTCAGCTCAGCCAGAGCCTCTTCCTCTCCCGCTGAAAGTCCATCTTTGAGTGTCACGGGGAAGGAAAATGGGTTTCTCACCCACTGGTTTGCCATTATCTCCTCTCCAAAATACTCTCCAAACTGCTCACGCATCCCCTCCAAATGCACGCAGACAGCCTGCTGTAAAAACTCCACCTTCAGCCCCGCTCTGGCCAAAACATCCTCTAACCCCGGTGGGAAACATTTCCACTGATCCCCGCTCCACACGCGCACCCCACAGTTCCAACTTGGTCCTAAATCCATATTTTTTCCCTCGCACCGCGCCTCCCCTAAGGTGCTCTGGCGCCCCCTAGGGGAAGCGCGCCTCACACTTTGAAAACCGCCGATTTAAGTTATTTCCCTCATCAGAGGAATAAGTTTGGATTTAATTAAGGTAAACCTGAAGGGTATCTACCAGAAAATAAAGAACCCAAAAAGAAAAGGAAAAAAGGGGCACCCCACTAGTTTATTTACATTTGGAGCTCAGTTATTTCATGACAGGGTAGTGGGGTGCTACATAATACTAACTAATTGAAAACCAGGTTGCTTTATCCTTATTCAGCTATGCTTTCAGTAATATAAACAGTTTGGAATCTAAAATTTAAACAGAAAACTGGCTAAGACTTTGGAAGTGGATGAGGTGTCTTGCTTTCTTCATGTCAGAAAAGACCTCCTGCCTTGAATGGAGGAGTTTAAGTATCTTAGGATCCTGTTTACAGGGAGAACAGCTCTGACAGACTGGGGAAAAAAAAGTTAAAGTTATTTAGGAAAACAAATAGCATTAAGAAAACATTAGCATTTGTTATCTTGGAATGCGGTTTCAAATTTGACGCTTATGCATTTTTTCATTGACACCAACATCACAAGTGATATTTCAGCTTTTTATTCTGCTTCTCAAGATGTTAAAGATTAATTTTCCCTTAGCCTTTTGAAAAACCTATCTTTAGATACTTTAATAAAAAAACCGAGTAATTTTCTGTTTTGCAATTTCTACATTAGAAACCGTTTCTACGGACCAGCACAGGTTTCAGTGCTTATATTAGCGTAAAACAAGATTACCTTGGTAGAGATAAACCACACTAAAATGCTCTAGTAGGGACAATGAACCTCTGTAAACACAAAACCAAACGCAGAGTTCAAATGAAAACCAAAACAACCCACCAAAGATGGGCGAGGGCAAACAGTCTCTGGAGGGCGGCC